>NW_011888797.1:8766892-8774087 GCF_000151845.1 Pteropus vampyrus | reverse complement strand
GACAGGGACACAGCTGGCCAGGAGCAGTGTTCCATTCCAGGCGAATCCAGCCCTAAAACTCACACTCTGCTCCCTTCTCCATAATCCCTAGAGACCCTCCAGTCCAACCCTCTCATTGTACGGAGTTACACCTGTCATTTTGAACCTCTCGTTTGATTTCCTGTCACCCTCCCTCTGGCGAGCCTCACCTCTAGGAAAGTTAAGAAAACATCCCTCTTGGTGTGGACCCGGACGCCCGCTCTCCTTCCGAGCCATCGCCCCATGGTTGACCGCAGCGCTGGCTGTCACGTGCAGGCTCTTCCCACGAGTGTGTCTTGAGCATCTCCTATGTGCCAACCACTAGGTGCCCGGAGGGTCCCGCACGCTGGGGTGTGAGGAGGTGAGAATGTGGCTGCAGATGTGCTGGCGAGACAAGGTGGAAAGTGGTCACCGGTCAGTGATGGGATCTTGCGGGAATTTATAGGAGTAAGAGGTTGTGTCCCCGTTCGGATCGAAGAAAGATTTGACGTGGATGGAAGAGAGAGAAAGGGGAGTCATCACACGCACAAGTTCCCTCATTTCATCGATGCTGGACACACAAGCACGTAGAGACACCTGCACGGTGCACTTTTACTAGTTGAAATGATAGGAGAGGGATTTTATTTTCCGAAGATGTATTTAGGAAGAACATGCTAGAAAGGTAGGTTGGAGCCATCTGTTCATTTATGCATACATCAGATATTTTTTAAGCACCCACTATGATGTGCCAGACCGTGAGGGCTGTAAAGATAGTTGTATTAAAAATAGACGAGCTCCCTCTTCTTACACTGAAAATAGACAGACAATAAACAGATGACAGATAAATGCCCAATATAACTTCCATTCTTGTTAATGTTATAAAGAAAGCAGAACAGGCTGATGAGCTAGAGAGAGGCCAGGTGAAGGAAGGTCCTTTAGTTTATTTCAGATTCGAATTTTATCCCACAGGCAATACAGACCCACGGGCGTTTCTGTGAGCCAGGGGTCATGACGATCAAGTGGGTTTTGCGTTAGAGCGTGGTGTCAGGACAGGCGTGTGACCACATGTGTGGGGCAGTAGCACTTCCTCGGTAACCAGGGTATCGACTGCGATGTGGGGAGAGAAGGAAGAGAGGAAAGAGACAGGGAGGAAACCCACTGCTTGAGAGCCTCCTCTCTCCAGTTATCCTTGAACTTGCCTCCCATTGCCCCCAGTGGGCCCATTTCCAAAGCCTTCTCCGGCATTATCAGCTTTCATGCTCACGGCCTCCACAGGAAGTGGGAGTCACGAACCCTGGCATGTAGTTGAAGGGACTCAGGCCTGAAACGGGAAGGAAGTGACTTGCTCAAGGTCTCTCTGTTGGCTGCCGAGTCACAGCTTGTGCCTGACATTCTGCCACCCAGTCTTAACCTCCCACTGCTCCACACTGCCTCTTTGAGTCGTTTGAAAATTCCGAGTTTTAAGAAGGAATACCCACTGAAGCATCGGTACGGAGACCCCAGTAGGTTGGTGACTGAGAGATTTGAGGTCTGTGGGGGCAGCATTCTATTACTTCTCTCCAGAGCAGGTTTTCAGGGTCTAGCCCTCTGTGTATTTGGGATTATTCGATAATGACCTTCTGTGCAGAAGCCCTCGTTCTATGGGAGAGTTTATATGGGTGGAGAGATCAGGGACAATGACATGAAAATGGCTCGTCATGGGATGGCCTGGTGAGAAGATCAGGAGTTCTCAGTGGACCCCCTGTTCTTGCACTATTTGCCCGTGAGACTTGCTTTTGACCTGACCTCCTGGGGGAATCGAGATGCCTAAACCTGCCATCCTGATCTCAAGATTCTTTTTCCCCCTGGATTCTGTTGAGAACATTCCTAGCCATTCCCATAGTCTTCCAGGTTCTCATGACCCCTTACTTGGGAATGAGAACTTGACTTTCCACGCAGGCCGGGCAGATCCTGGAGGCACCGTAAGTGGAGAGTAGGAGTACCTCACACCCAGGACAGAACACAGAGCTCTTTCCTTTCAGGATCTGGTAACTAGAGAGGCTGGACCTGGCGTGAAGTCGATTTGCATCTCTCCATTAGGTACGTGCCGTCTGCTTGGACTTTGGGTTCCGTGTGATGGTTAAAATCCTCCATTTATATCACATGTTTAAAGTTGGTCAGAATAACCTCTGAAGACCAGAAGGTCAGGATTGGTGTAGGGCTGGCAGGTCTTACTGGAACTGCTCTGGAGTGAAAGAATAGTTATGTATATAATAGTTTCCCATGTATAGATCATATCTCCTTGTGAACAGCTGTATTAAGCTGAGAGGACAATTCTTTACTAATGGATTTATGGAGTCTAATATTTCTAGATGTTAATGCATGGCAAGGATCGGGGGAAATTTTTCATTCGATCCTTTATTCAGCAAACATCCATCTGGTGCCCACTACGTGTCAGACACTAGGCTAAGTATTGAGTAAGACCAACGTGGCGCCTGCCCTGTTGAGGTTATAGATCAGAGAGGAGACACAATAAACAAGCAGACAAGTAGATAAAATAATTTTAAATTATGGTAAGCAGTTCGAATTTACAGTATTGTAAATCGCATTACAGTTAGCCTGTCTTATTTATTGCTATGTTCAAGAAGGTGGTTTTCAGGCAGGGACAAAGTGATAATATTCCTTCCACCTGAACCATAGATATGGCCGTGCTTAAGGCTATTAGAATTCACGGCTGCACCTCCAAGAATTGGGATATTGCAAAGAGAGGAATAGAACTTTCAAACTGGTGGAAATTGCTTTTTCGAGCATCTCTTGAAATGCCACGAGTTTACCTTCTCACCCCTTAGGAATGCGGTTGCTGGAAAATTAAAACTGGCTTTGTTGGCTCATTTTGATTGGGGTAATGTGGATTTTGTTGTTGTGGTTCTTTTTTTCATAAAGTCTGTTAGACAGTGAAAAAGAGAGAGAGAATTAGGAAAGAGACCAAAACAGAAGCTGCAATGTCTTTTGTAACTTAACACTGGTGTGACATACATTACTTCTGACATATTGCATTGGTCACACAGACCAATGCTGACACAATATGGGAGGGGACTATACAAGGGTGTAAATACTGGGGTGGGGGAGATTATTGGGAGTCATTTTAGAGATGGCTACCACAGTGCGTGTAGGAGTAATTTAAAATTATCTAGTAGCCATATGAAAAAAAGTGGAAAAAAGTGGCATTAATTTTAATGAGCTATTTTATTCACCCAACATATTCAAATATTTCAACATGTAATCAATGTAAAATTATTGCGTTTACATTTTTTTTGTATTAAGTTTGACATCTGATGCGTTTTACACTTACAGCTCATCTCAATTTGGACTTGCCACATTTCAAATGTTCGATAGCCAAGTTATTTCTACACATGTGATCTTTTTTATTTTTAATTACAATTGGAATATGATATTATATTAGTTTCAGGTGTACAATATAGTGATTAGACATTATATAGCTTACAAAGTGATCACCCTGATAAACCTAGTACCCATCTGACACTATACATAGTTATTACAATACTATTGACTATATTCCTTATGCTGTACTTTACATCCCCATGACTATTCTGTAACTACAAATTTTTTCTTCTTAATCCCTTCTCGTTTTCATCCAATCTTCAACTCCCTCCTATTTGGCAACCATCAAAATGTTCTTTGTATCCATGAGTTTGTTTCTGTTTTGTGTTTTATTTTCCTTTTTGGATTCCACTAATAAATGAAATGGTGTGGCATTTGTCTTTCTCTGATGTGGACCCTCTAGATCCACCCGCGTTGTTGCAGATGGCAAAATTTCATTCTTTTTTATAGCTGACTAATATTGTGTATATGTGCCACCTCTTCTTTAGCCATTCATCCATTGATGGACACACAGGATGCCTCCGTATCGTGGCTACTGTAAATAATGCTGCAGTGAACATACAGATTCACATATCCCTTTGAATTAGTGTTTTGGGTTTCTTTGAATAAATATCCAGAAGTGGGATTACTGGGTCCTTTTTTTATCTCTTGTTAGAGCCTTTGTTTTAAAGTCCATTTTGACTGGTATGAGTATTGCTACCCCAGCTTTTTGTTTGTTTCCATTTACATGAAACATCTTTTTTCATCCCTTTACTTTCAGTCTGTACGTGTCTTTCCATCAAAGTGAGTCTCTTATAGGCAGCACATGTACGGGTCTTGTTTTCTTATCCATTCAGTCACCCTATCTTTTGACTGGAGCATTTAATCCATTTAAATTTAAAGTAACTATTGCTAGATATGTAGTTATCGCCATTTTATTCATATTTTTTATATTTTTTTCTTTTTTCTTCATCTTCTTAAAGAAGTTTCTCCAGCATTTCCTGTAATACTAGCTTGGTGGTAATGAACTCCTTTAGCTTTTTCTTGTCTGAGAAGCTCTTTGTCTGTCCTTCGATTCTACATAATAGCTTTGCTGGGTGGAATAATCTTGGTTGTAGGTCCTTGCTTTTTATCACTTTGAATATTTTGTGGCAATCCCTTTTGGCCTGCAAAGTTTCTGTTAAGAAATCAGCTGACCATCTTATGGGAGCTCCCTTGCAGGTAACGAACTGCTTTTTCTCTTGCTGCTTATAAGAGTCTCTTTGTCTTTAACCTTTGGCATTTTAATTATGATGTGTCTTGGTGTGGGCCTCTTTGGGTTCAACTTGCTTGGGACTCTCTGTGCTTCCAGGGCTTGGATGTCTATTTCCTTCACCTGGTTAGGGAAGTTTTTAGTCATTATTTCTTGAAATAGGTTTTTAATTTCTTGGTCTCTCTCTTCTCTTTTTGGTATACCGATGATGCAAATTTTGTTATGCTTGATGTTGTTTCAGAAGCCCCTCATATTTTTAGATTCTTTTTTTCTTGTTGCTGTTCTGATTGAGTGTCCTCCACTGCCCCATCCTCTAAATCGCTGATTCGATCCTCTGCTTCATCTAATCTGTTGGTTCCCTTTAATGTATTCTTCATCTCAGATATTATATTCTTCATTTCCAACGGGTTCTCTTTTATGTTTTCCATCTCCATTTTTACATTTTCTACCGTTTTCTTAAAATTCTCACTGAGTTCATCTACTTTTCCCCTAAGTTCATTGAGCATCCTTGTAGCCAGTGTTTTAAACTCTGCATCTGGTAGATTGCTTGTCACCATTTTGTTTAGTTCTTTTTTCTGGAGCTTTATTCTGTTCTTTCAGTTGGGAAATGTTTCTTTGTCTCCTCATTTTTCCTGACTCCCTGTGTTTCTTTCTACGTATTAGGTAGGGCTGCTATGTCTCCCGGTCTTAGTAGAGTGGCCCTACATAGTAGGTGTGCTTTGGGTCCCAGTGGCACAGTCTTCCCTGGTCACCTGAGCTGGGTGCTCCAGGAATGTCTTTTGTATGGGTGGTGTGTGCCCTCCTGTTGTAGTTGAGCGTTGGTTGCTGTTTGTACATCAGTGGGAGAGACTGACTCTTGGGCTGATTATTGGTTGTGAGGACTGGCCATGATCAGTGGAGGAGCTGTTGTGCAGGGCTAACTCTACAGAGCAGGAGTCACTTTAGCGTGGCTCTAGTGCCTGCCTGGTCAGCCCTTTGGATGTGTCATTCTTAGATGTGACCCCGTGTGGTCCTATAGCTCCGACTGAAGCTGGCCACTGGGTGTGCAGGCTGGGGCCTCCTAGGAGGGGCCCTGCCACTGGTCAAGTTCAGCTGCAGCCTGTGCCCTGCCTGGGGCCACCCAGCATGAGCCACCAAGCAATAGCAGATGGCTGCCACCCACACTGGGCTTGGATGTACCTCAAGAGGCCAAGCTGCAAACTGAGGCCAACTGCTGCTAGTGCCAGGCTTGGGGCTGCTCAGCAAGAGGTATGGGGTATGCTGAGGCCAAATGCTGCTCGTTTGAGTTTTGTGAACCTTTGGGAGATTTTAGGGAAGTCTGCAGCATGAGCCAAGACAGGCTGTTTATGTGGAAATGGCTTGGGTGGGCCTACTCATTGGGAGGGGTGGGGTCTCAGGCTCAGGGAATCACCAGGGCGGGGCTACCAGTGTTAGCCAGGTTTAATGGAGACTCAGATATGGCGGCCGCTTGCGTTTGCAAGCTGGGCAGGGGAGGGCTCAGCAAAGGAGCAATGCCCTCTGCCAGCAATTCTATCTAAGAGAAGGCTGCCCCTCCAGCCCTCGCCCCCAAAGCCCGGTTCTACTCCAATGTCCCTGGCACTTCCCAAGCTGCTGCCCCAGCTCTGGAGCTCAGAGCGAAGGAGTCAGTCACCAATCAAGTCCATGTGCATGCACCGGCCCTCAAAAGGAGTGTCTGTAACTCCAGAGGCCCTTCCTCTCAGCCACAGACTCCACTGGTTTTCACAGCCAGATGTTGTGGGGAACTTCTCTTTCTGGCACTGGAGACCTGGGCTGGGGAACCCGGTGTGGGGCTGGGACCCTTCACTCTCCCAAGAAGACACTGTAGCTGAGATATTTCTCCAGATTCTCAACCACCACATGAGGTTGTGGGACCAGCCTGTTTTGCATCATTTCTCCTCCTACCAGTCTTGATGCGGCCTCTTCTGTGTGTCCCCAGTTGTATGATGTCTGTTCAGCTGGACCTCAGGCGACTCCCAGCGATGGTTATTCTGTAGTTTAATTGTGATTTTGATGTGGTTTTGAGAGGAGGCCAGCATAGCATTTACCTATTCTGCCATCTTGACCAGAAGCTCTCTACACATGTGCTCTTGTCTGAATGAACCCAAAGGGTAGATTTTCCCACTTTGTAAAGGTTCATTCTCTATTTCACCCAAATGATGGACTTATTTATTGGTTTACTTGGTATTCCAACTAAACCATCTGCCAATTTTCTCTTTTATAAATTGCAAGGGTGATATTTTGTATGAGGAAGCCCTTGGGTTTTCAGCACATTTGTATTATATTTTTGACCTTTTTATGCCACTTGTACAAAAATTTGTCAGGAACAATATAAGAATGCAACAGCAATGACTGATATTGGCCTTTGACTCAGTGGAGGGAAACTAATTATGTGGAGAGAAACCAATTATGGGCTAAACTGCAGGGGCTCAGTATTAATCCCCACCCTGCCATAGGCACTTACACAGAACCTGCACCTTAGCACAGCTTGGGGGCTGGTGTCAGAAGAAATCATGTCCAAATAAACCAGACCACAATTCCAAGCAGAGCACACGAGCCATGTGCTTT
>NW_011888797.1:8765982-8766842 GCF_000151845.1 Pteropus vampyrus | reverse complement strand
ATGTGCCACCTCTTCTTTAGCCATTCATCCATTGATGGACACACAGGATGCCTCCGTATCGTGGCTACTGTAAATAATGCTGCAGTGAACATACAGATTCACATATCCCTTTGAATTAGTGTTTTGGGTTTCTTTGAATAAATATCCAGAAGTGGGATTACTGGGTCCTTTTTTTATCTCTTGTTAGAGCCTTTGTTTTAAAGTCCATTTTGACTGGTATGAGTATTGCTACCCCAGCTTTTTGTTTGTTTCCATTTACATGAAACATCTTTTTTCATCCCTTTACTTTCAGTCTGTACGTGTCTTTCCATCAAAGTGAGTCTCTTATAGGCAGCACATGTAGGGGTCTTGTTTTCTTATCCATTCAGTCACCCTATCTTTTGACTGGAGCATTTAATCCATTTAAATTTAAAGTAACTATTGCTAGATATGTAGTTATTGCCATTTTATTCATATTTTTTATATTTTTTTCTTTTTTCTTCATCTTCTTAAAGAAGTTTCTCCAGCATTTCCTGTAATACTAGCTTGGTGGTAATGAACTCCTTTAGCTTTTTCTTGTCTGAGAAGCTCTTTGTCTGTCCTTCGATTCTACATAATAGCTTTGCTGGGTGGAATAATCTTGGTTGTAGGTCCTTGCTTTTTATCACTTTGAATATTTTGTGGCAATCCCTTTTGGCCTGCAAAGTTTCTGTTAAGAAATCAGCTGACCGTCTTATGGGAGCTCCCTTGCAGGTAACGAACTGCTTTTTCTCTTGCTGCTTATAAGAGTCTCTTTGTCTTTAACCTTTGGCATTTTAATTATGATGTGTCTTGGTGTGGGCCTCTTTGGGTTCAACTTGCTTGGGACTCTCTGTGCTTCC
>NW_011888797.1:8753817-8764017 GCF_000151845.1 Pteropus vampyrus | reverse complement strand
TATTTATTGGTTTACTTGGTATTCCAACTAAACCATCTGCCAATTTTCTCTTTTATAAATTGCAAGGGTGATATTTTGTATGAGGAAGCCCTTGGGTTTTCAGCACATTTGTATTATATTTTTGACCTTTTTATGCCACTTGTACAAAAATTTGTCAGGAACAATATAAGAATGCAACAGCAATGACTGATATTGGCCTTTGACTCAGTGGAGGGAAACTAATTATGTGGAGAGAAACCAATTATGGGCTAAACTGCAGGGGCTCAGTATTAATCCCCACCCTGCCATAGGCACTTACACAGAACCTGCACCTTAGCACAGCTTGGGGGCTGGTGTCAGAAGAAATCATGTCCAAATAAACCAGACCACAATTCCAAGCAGAGCACACGAGCCATGTGCTTTGGTCCCTGCTCCTTTTAACGGATATTTTATGACTTGAAAGAATTTTGGGGGGAGTTGGATGAATTGCCCTCTGTTATGAGAAACAGGAAATTAAAAGTCTTTTCTATGCAGATGACATGGTTTTATTGTCACCAACCAGCAATGGCCTCATTACTGTCAGGAAAAAATGGCTCAGGATGAATCGCTCCAACCCCTCAATTGTCATTTTTGGCAGATGTCCTCCAACATTGAGTTGGCTTTTATTCAACAACCTATGAATCACATTCATTTAGTCACTTAAGGCTACATTTTCCTACTAAGCCATTTGGGGGACTCACCAGGAGATGACATTTGCTTAACATTAGGTGTCTGTGGGTGCAGTATTAGGGTTTCCCCAAGGCCTTCTTTGGAGATTTGTAAAATGTACTTTGAAAAAGTTTTTAAGCTAAAATTATCATGGCTTAGCTTGATGGACTAGGACATTATTTCTTGGTATGGGAACAGATATAGAGCTGTTCCCTTAAGGAAAACAGGTTTTCCCACAGGTATTCCCACAGGTATTAGAGGCATTTCCATACGCTTCCCACAGGTATTCTCCCACGCATTCCCCAGGTATTCCCACAGGTATTCCTTTAGCTTCCCTTTCTGCGAGGTTGACCACTTGATTGATTGTTAATGCACATAGGTCTCCCCTCAGCTGGGAACATAGACTGTCTGTGCAGTAGGCTGCTTCTTACTAGAGACTAGATAACTTCAAACCACCTGTTATCCACATGACATCTCTGAGGAGATGGAGAGAAACACATACCTCAGAATTCCCTGATGGAGGGAGCTGGGTCTTGCTGAGGCTTGCGTGCTGTTTTCCTTAAGCAAACACCAAGCCAGGAAAGGCCCACATTTCTTGAGCAACTGGGAAGTTTTCTAAGTTTTTTAGTCACTGTCATGCTGACCACTTATGGGTGGTCGTGTTTCTGTTTTCTCTGTGGCTCCAAGGAAGCTAAGTTTAAAAAAACTCATTTGGCCTCTTGGATCTTAGACTGTGCTGGACCTCCTTTCCTTCACCCTGATTTCTTGATCTGTTTATTCCTTTAAAGTATGTACTGGGTTCTCTGTACTCAAATAAGCCCCTTCAGCCTTTTTTGGGGGTGAGGCAGATATGTAAACAAACACTGATATGAAGCATGGGATGGACAGTCCACCTATCATCCTAAAACAGCTAATGAGTATTGCAACGGATAAAAACTCAGGTCTCTTGACTGCCTAGCTGGTGTTTTTCTTTGAGATCACAAACTAGACACATGGGCTTAACAAGCAGAGTTTAGCTGTTATGGAGGCAACAGACAGAAATCCTGGATAAAAGGTAACCAAAGAGTTTTAGAAACACTGGTGAATTTCACACCCAGGCTGCTGAAACCTGAGGGACCTCAGCAGAGGCAAAGGAGAAACTGGCCATGGGGCACAGGGGCACAAAAATCAGCTGAAGGAGAGCTCTTAGCAAAGAACTGCAAACTACGTGAAGAGATGGATGTTGTCAGAAATGGGGGGTGGCCCAGCCCAGAGGAGAAGGTGTACCCCCAGTCATGCTCACCTGGAAGCTGGCCAGGGGTATTCCTGGCAGAGGGAACAGCCTGGGCAAAAGGCCTGGGGGCAGAAGGGAGCCTGGGAGGCTTGGGGAAAGGCGAGAAATTTAGGGTGGCTGCAGTCTTTGTGTGTTCTCTTGTGTGCTTGTATATGCATGGGTGTGCATGTGTGTTTACACATGTACTTGTGTGTATGTGTATGGTGTGCGTATGCAAGTGTACACTTGGGTACAGGTGCCAAGCCCAAACCTTTCGGCCTGGCAAATAAACTCTTCTTTATCTGCCTTCCGCCTCTGCTTCTATCTCTGCTCTAAATCTGCCTGAGGGAATTGTTGTTTTTAAACGTGCAGCGTATCCATTGGTGCCTTTCTCTGCCCTCCTTGGCTAGGTCAGGTCCCCTCCTCTGTGTCTTTCAGCTCTCCGAACTTCCCACTGGTAAAATAAAATAAAATAGAGGCCAGGCTGGAAAATCCTTCAGGCAGACAAAAGCATTTAATCCACGGAAGCGAAACGAAATCTAGCTTATTTCATGAACATAGGTGACACTTGACTTAGATTATTTCTTGTAAATATCTCTTCCTAAAATAGTAAATACATCTTCCTAAAATAGTAAAAGATAATCTCTTTGAACCAATCCCCTGCCATCCGGAAACCCCACAATCGCTGCAAAGCTTGCACGACTTCCTCGCTTTCACTGTGTAAACCGTCTACAACTTCATGCTTCTCAGCTTCAGACCAGTTTTGGGTTCGAAGTCTGTGTTCACGAACAGTTTGTTTCTCGCTCAATAAAACATTCACAACAAGCAGAGCTGTCTGAATGTCCGACGCCTCTATTACAGTTTCCTCGCGGAGTGCCTTGCACCGTGAGGCCCTGGGAAGCAAGGTCTGTGTGGCTCCTTGTCTTTCACGCCGCACACCTAACATGGTGGCTTGCACACGACAGGTGCTCAGTGAGGGTCTGCCGGATGAAAACACGTGAGTTAGCACATCAGTTAGTATTTTGTTCGACTGCGTTGTCACGGAATACAGAAAAGGAGCCTTAAAATCATAGACGTGTTTTTTTCCTGTCGCGTAAGTGGAGTTCCCGAGTTGTCAGGCCAAAGCTGTGTCGGCAGATTCACTATAGCCACGTCAACCTGCCTCAGTACCAGCTTCGTCCTCGAGGTTACCTCACAGTCCAAGCTAGCTGCTGGGGCTTCAGGCATCGAGTCTGAATTCCAGGTGGAAGGGAAAAAGGACCAGTCTCTCAGCTCAGTCAGCCCCCTTCTCAAGAGCTTTCCTGGAGGGAATCTGACCTAATGACTTTATCTGTTGTCTCATTAAACCTCCCTTCTCAGTTGAAAGCAGGGCTAGGAAATGCAATCTTTAACCCGGGAACATTGCCACCCGTAATAAATTAAGGCTCTGTTGATAACAAGAAGGAAATCAGGAATATGGGGCTCACAACCAGTAGCCTGCACTACAGCTCGTCATTGGAAGCTAAAATGAGCGAGTCCTCTACAAACCTGGAGAAAGAAAGTGAGGTGGCCTTTTTTGGTGACAGACTTAATAATGAACACATGACACGCTGAAGCAGAGAAGTGTAAAAGTGATTTAACAAGACACAAAGCCTGTAACCTGTTAAGCTGTGTTAGTGTGAAAGGGTCGGTCAGCCCCTGGGACCCAGGGAAGACCCTCACGGTATAAATGTTGTGAGTGGGGCAGGAGGAGAATTTAGCAAGTGGACTCTGGTTATTTTGGTACCACTGGGAACACCACACCCTTGAGATGGGTGTGTAACCGATCGTATATGAATCCAAGTCTCCGTCACTATCTTGGGGTACGAGTTGCTATAAAATTAAACAGCTCAAACCCTCGGCTCACAAAAGCGACCGTGCCGGCATTCACATAAATGAATGTATAACATACATGGCAGGTGATAAATGCTATGAAGGGAAAACGAAGCAGAGGAAGGTGATCAGCGTGGGAGGAGAGGTGCCAGGAAAGCATCCTAGGAAGAATGAGAGCATAGGCATCAGGGTGCTGGTGTCCTTACCCCAGCTCTGCCGTTGACTTGCCTGCATGTGGCTACATCACTGGGACTCAGTTTCCACCTCCGTGGAATGGGGGCATTGGACTGGTGCAGTGATTAACAGCATGGATCATTGAGTGAGTGCCTCTCACCTTTGAATCCCTGCTCAACTCTTCACTGAGCAAGTGACTTGATCTTTCTGAGCCTTGGTTGCTTTGTCTGTAAAATAGGGATGAGGATAGGTATGTCTCGAGGTGGCTCAAATGAGACAGTGCAAATAAAGTGCCTGCGCAAAGTAGGTGCACAATTGATAGCGGTTTCTTCGTCTGCATGTCCCGCTGGACCAGGAAATGCCATGCTTTCTTGATAATCTGCCTCCAGCCGTCACTGCTGCCAACTCCAGACTCCCTTTTGCAGGCTGTCTCCCTGGTGACAGTTGCTATGATTGTCTCAAAAGTTCAACGGCTACCACCCATCATGCAGAGGCCCTGTGCACTGCTGTCTGGAGTCCCTTTAACCCGCAATTTATTAGGTTTGTTGTCCCTCATGACTTCTCAAACGAGCCCATAAATTAGAAATATTAGTAACATGTCCCCGGGTCTTAAAATGGTAACTTGTGTTACGGGGTCCACTTATGGACCAATTATGATCAATTGACATTTCTGTCTGCATCACCATCCATCAGGGCACAAATGGCTCTCGTCCTGGTGCTCTGGGGGTTGAAGGGAGACATCTGCTGAGGGGTGGAGGGTTATGTAGCTACAGGGATCAGAATCCTTGCTTCTTCTGCACCCATAGGCTCCATCTATTCTCAGGTGTATCACTTAGATATGCTTCATGTCCTGTTGCTCACCTTCTGCATTCTAGAGCTTTCTCTGGGTGGGTGATCATTCATTCATTCATTCATTCACTCCTTCCTTCTGTCTTACTTGCCTTCTCTCCATCCTTTGTTGAATGCGTACTGAGTACCTCTTACTTCTTTGAATAAGTCTGTAATTGTATCAGTAGTGATGACAAAGGATGATGATTAAAAAAAAAAACCCTCTGTTTTTGAGTATCAATATGTGCTAGATTTTCCAGAGAAGGAAACAAGCAGTAAAATAACTTGTCCAAGATCAGAGAGGTTAGTTGACTTGTCCAAAGCCACACAGCAAAGGAGAGGAGCCAGGGAACTTTGGATAAGTTACATCAACACTGTGCTCTAGTCTGTTCTTCCATATAGTGGGTTTATTGAGAGAACCCATGTCACAGTGCTGCTGTGAGAATTGAACACAAAAGTTTTCAAATGATGTTCAGCCAATGACAAGTACTCAGGATGCAGTAGCTGCTGCTATCTGCTCATTTAGTTGAAATCTCCTAAAAGCCTCATGAGGAAAAGGAGACCCAGAGAGAATCTTGCCCAAGGCCACCCAGCAAAGAAATGACAGGGGGTGGGATTCGAACCCAGGTCCACGTTGCTCTAGAGTACCGCACTTCAAAACCGCTTTACCTTCCAGCTCTCATCCTGAAAACCAAAGCCGAAAGTGGCTATTAACAGACACGCAGGATGAATCAGTCTAAAGATCTAACATACGGTGTGGTGACTGTAGTTAGTAATATCATAATGAACGCTGGACATTTGCTAAGGGAGTAGATTTCAGGCGCTCTCATCTCTCTCACACGCGCAGTAACTATGTGAGAAGATGATATGTTAATTAGCTTGACTGTGATAATCATTTCACTATGTATATAGTGAATTTAAAAAATAAATTTAAGATGTGGTTCCATAGTGTAGCGGTTAGCACATCTGCTTTACACGCAGAAGGTCCTGGGTTTGAGCCCCAGTGGACCCACGGTCCATGGTCTATGGCTATGCCACCCCGAACAAGCCCGATGTCTGATCTCGGAAGCTAAGCAGGGTTGGGCCTGGTTAGTACTTGGATGGGAGACCACCTAGGAAGACAAGGTACTGTAGGCATAAAAAAAAAGATGAAAAAAAAAAATTTAAAAATAAATTTAAAAAGAAGACAAAACAGCCTGCGTGGTTTCTTCTGTGGAAGGTTAGATTACTCTCCATGCTCTCATCCCCCCAAATTAAGGAGGAGGTGACTTTGGGGTAGAACTGAGAGAAATTACCTGCTTGTCAAGGGATGGGGGGCAGTGCCACATGGTGGCTAAGGACACAGGCTATCAAGTTAGACAATCCCAGGTTCACTTCTTAATTCTGCCCCTTACCAGCTATGTGAGATTTGCCTGGTGATGTCTCTGGGCTCAGGGTCCCTCATCTCTTAAGTGGAAGGAATGAGGCCTGTGTCACAGGCTTGTTGTGAGTACTAAATGAGGCGACATGCAGAGCACAGTGCCCGGTGCCCAGTCAGTCCCACTGGAGGCGTGCTGTTATTACTTCCGGGGGTGCACAGGGTGGGTGGCCGTGTTGTGGCGGATGCTGTGACTGCCTCCCCGCTGCTCACTGCACCCTGGTCCTGTCGAGCGATGGCACTTCAGTTTGGGACCTGGGCTCATACTGGCCCAAACCGAACACCTGGGAATTATCCACGCCCTTTTGCCCATATCCCACTTCGAATCCATCGGCATTCCTGTGGGTTAGATCTTTCAGCTATGTCTGGGATCCTACCACTTCCCACCACCTTAGCTGCCCCCTGGGGTGAGCCAGTGTGTCTCCGCTTGGGACAGCAGCATGCAGTTCCCTGCTTTTCTCCTTTCCCCTCCCGTCCATGCTCCATACGGCCACCATATCTGGTCTTCTTGCTCAAGCACCTGCCCTGACCCCCCTGAATCCTGAGGAGAACCAATGGCCTATGAAGCTCTGTGAAATCTGACTCCATGACCTCTGTGCTCCAGCTACACAGACTTCTTGGAAGTTCCTTTGAATACGCCGGATGCACACACATCTCCGCATTTGCTGTTCCCTCTGCCTAGAATGCTTTTCCCTGCACAACCTCATGGCTCACTCTTTCATTCCTTCTAGCCTGCTCAAACACCACTTTCTCAACCAGCCTTCCCTGCTGAGCCCTGCTCTTACCCCCAATCCTCTTTTCCTTTTTCTACAGTACTTAGCCCCTTCTTACATGCAATATAATTTAATTATTTCGTATGTCTATGGCTTAGAGCTTATTGCCTATTCCTCCTGCCAATTGGATTGCAAACCTATGAGAGTTGGGATATCCATTTGTTCATGGCTGTATCCCAAGCATCTAGAACAGTATCTGGCACAGTAAATATTTATTGATCAAAAGAAAGAAAGAAAGTCTCTTGAGTCTGTTGGGTGGGGCCAGCCAGGGCTGGAGCAGGAGATGAAGAGACGTGCTGTCAAACTGACATTTCTTAGACACCAACTCTGTGACAGATCTTCTGGGAGATTTAGTCTTTACCACAAACAAGGGAGGAAGATACAACGTGCCCATTTTACAGATGAAGAAACTGAGGCATGGGGAGGTGATGTCACCTGGCATAGGTACTTACATCTAGATTCAAATTTGCATTTGTCTGTCTGCCTAATGCCATCTCCTTGGGTGAGGCCAACTTGTCACTGAAGCATAAATATGCTAAATATAAAGAAAGTTAGAAAACTGTATCTTATGCTTAACACAATTTGGCTATAATTAAAATAGTATACTAATTTTTAGAAGGAACAGAGAATGAATCACATTTTTTTCTTTTTGGTAGAATTTTTCTGACAGGATGATATAATGGTATGCTTCACTTCTTATTAGATTTTCATGGTACAGCTATAAAGAGGGTCATTTTTGCAGAAATGCTTGAGGGCTTGCTTCTCTTAGTACCTTGATATTTAAATTATTCTCTTTTGAGGTACTTACTCATTATCCTCATTGATTTCCTCTTTGTTAATTATCAACAGGTCTAACTCTTTACATAGTACTAATAACTAGCATTTTTTGAGGGCTCACCATGTGTCAGGCTCTTCGTGTATGTGATGGATTTATTTTTACTGCAGCTCTACTTGGTAGGACATACTCTGCATGTCCTACTAAGGACACAGAGGTCAAGTACCTTGCTTAACCGCTGGTGGTACCACTAGTAAGTGGAAGACGAAGGACTTGAACTGCAGAGCCTGCTTCTTAACCACTCATTTGTCAAAGATCCTGTGCGTGATTAGAGCCATGCTCCAATATAACTTTCGCTGATCTCATGAAATCCTGCCTCGTTTGTGAGATTTTCATTTTCAAATGAAATTAACCTGCCTTTCATGTGCACAGCACCATGGGATGCAAATGTCCCATAGTCCATAAGGTTGACTGGCGACTGACCCAATGGCGTGAGGAGCCGTGACAGACACTGGTGTGAAATGGGGTAGGACATTCAAGCAAGGATGCCTTTATTAGGGGGTCAGTTCTTCGATGATTTTTATTTTTGTCCGTGGGGGAAATTGGGTGGGAACTGCTTTAGGGGCAAGTAAACTCACAGCTGTGTGCGTAACGTGAGGGCCTAGGTCTCCCTTCGGGATATTTCTGGGATTCTTTCTTTCCTGACAGTCTGATGGGGTGGGGCCAGGGCTGGAGCAGGAGATGAAGAAGGTGCCGTTAAGCCGACATTTGCTGGACACCCACTCTGTGACAGACCTTCCGGGAGGTTTAATTGGTCTTTACCACAAACCAGTGAGGGAGATACAATGTGCCCATTTTACAGATGAAGAAACTGAGGCATGGGGAGGTGATGTCACCTGGCATAGGTACTTACATCTAGATTCAAATTTGCATTTGTGTGTCTGCCTAATGCCATCTCCTTGGGTGAGGCCAACTTGTCACTGAAGCATAAATATGCTAAATATAAAGAAAGTTAGAAAACTGTATCTTATGCTTAACACAATTTGGCTATAATTAAAATAGTATACTAATTTTTAGAAGGAACAGAGAATGAATCACATTTTTTTCTTTTTGGTAGAATTTTTCTGACAGGATGATATAATGGTATGCTTCACTTCTTATTAGATTTTCATGGTACAGCTATAAAGAGGGTCATTTTTGCAGAAATGCTTGAGGGCTGGCTTCTCTTAGTACCTTGATATTTAAATTATTCTCTTTTGAGGTACTTACTCATTATCCTCATTGATTTCCTCTTTGTTAATTATCAACAGGTCTAACTCTTTACATAGTACTAATAACTAGCATTTTTTGAGGGCTCACCATGTGTCAGGCTCTTCGTGTATGTGATGGATTTATTTTTACTGCAGCTCTACTTGGTAGGACATACTCTGCATGTCCTACTAAGGACACAGAGGTCAAGTACCTTGCTTAACCGCTGGTGGTACCACTAGTAAGTGGAAGACGAAGGACTTGAACTGCAGAGCCTGCTTCTTAACCACTCATTTGTCAAAGATCCTGTGCGTGATTAGAGCCATGCTCCAATATAACTTTCGCTGATCTCATGAAATCCTGCCTCGTTTGTGAGATTTTCATTTTCAAATGAAATTAACCTGCATTTCATGTGCACAGCACCATGGGATGCGAATGTCCCATAGTCCATAAGGTTGACTGGCGACTGACCCAATGGCGTGAGGAGCCGTGACAGACACTGGTGTGAAATGGGGTAGGACATTCAAGCAAGGATGCCTTTATTAGGGGGTCAGTTCTTCGATGATTTTTATTTTTGTCCGTGGGGGAAATTGGGTGGGAACTGCTTTAGGGGCAAGTAAACTCACAGCTGTGTGCGTAACGTGAGGGCCTAGGTCTCCCTTCGGGATATTTCTGGGATTCTTTCTTTCCTGACAGTCTGATGGGGTGGGGCCAGGGCTGGAGCAGGAGATGAAGAAGGTGCTGTTAAGCCGACGTTTGCTGGACACCCACTCTGTGACAGACCTTCGGGGAGGTTTAATTGGTCTTTACCACAAACCAGCGAGGGAGATACAATGTGCCCATTTTATAGATGAAGAAACCGAGGCATGGGGAGGTGAAGTCACCTGGCTTAGGTACTCACATCTAGATTCGAATTTGGATTTGTGTGTCTCCCAAACCCAGATTTTCCCCATTGTGCTGCCTCCTTGCTAGTACGGACAGTTTAGTTGAGGGGACCACTGGCGGGGTTGGGCTGAGAGGCAGCCAGGGTGGTGGCAGTGGTAAGACGTGGGACGCTGGGCCGGCAGGAAGTGACATGGCCTTGGATGAACGTGGCTGGCCAGCATCCGCTCCCACGCGCTGCCTCCTCATCCCTCCAATCCCTTGTATTTGGAAGCAGACTCGTTCTCTAGGAACAAACAGGGAGGATGGCCCT
>NW_011888797.1:8727407-8752622 GCF_000151845.1 Pteropus vampyrus | reverse complement strand
ACATCCCTACCATCCTCTCCCGTTGCTCCCCGAGCTCTTCCTCCCTGTTCCTTTCAGTTCCTCCAACTCGCCAAGCCTCGTCCTGCCTCAGGACCTTTGCACTTGCCACCTACGCGCCGTTCGTGGTCTTGGCCTGTCTCGCTCTGTCACCGTTCATTCCTATCTCTGTTCGGGATCTGCCCTGCCTACGCATGGGAAGGAACTCCCCGCCCCAGGCCCCGCCCCGCCTTTTCCACTTTCATTTTCATTCTGATACTTAACCTGGATCTGAAATTATCTTCTACTTTTTTTTTTTTTTGTATTTTCTCATGTGTCTGTTCCCGCTAGTGGAACATAACGGGCACAAAGAGACAAAGAATCACGAGTATATGGTTTACTTCTGTATCTTGCGTGCCGGGAACAGGGTATAGACTACAACAGGGGCTCAATCCGATTTGGTTCAGGGATGAGAAACGGCCCTGGGAGCACTGGGACCTGGAATGTGTGGGGGAGCAGCCATCGAGGAATGCGGCCCTTCTCACCGTTCGTGCCTCGGCCCCCAGTTTTGATAAACAAACCTCTGCCTCGTTCCTGAAACCCAGTCCCTACTTCCTCGTCCCATTCTTTCACTCCCTCGTTCATTCAGAAATCCGCGAACACCTGCATTGTGCCGTGTGCTGTAACAGGTGCTGAAGAGGCAGTTTTCAAAAGCTCAGGAGGGATGAGCAGAGAGAAGGCATCTACCCAGACCTGGAGTGGGAGGGAAACTGGGAGGGCTTCCTGGAGGAGATGACCCCTAAGGCTGCATCTTCAAGGATGTGCACAAGTCGGACAGGCAGAAATGGAGGGGAATGGAGTGTGGGAAGGTGCGGCCACCAGGCAGCAGCCTAGGGGAACAGAGAAGGCAGAATGATACATAGAGGACACTTTCTCAGCATCGTTAGGCCTTGCACTAAGCCCCGGGCAAGGATGACCTCATCCGTTCATCTGGCAACCCTAGAGGCAGGTGCTTTACCATCCCCAAGTGGCAGGGAAGGGAACTGATGCAGAGAGAGGTTCAGTTATTTGTCCAAGGAAACACAGCTCATACATGCTGATCAGGCTCCAGTATGGGCCGTGTCACTCTCCGCCTGGTATACTTACCTCTTCTGTCACTGGCAATGGCCTGACCGTACATCCCGAGTCCTTGCTTTGCATCCAGTTTTCCCACAGGGGGCCCCACTTCATTTTCCCAGGCCCCCCCAGGCCCTCCATTCAGAGATTCCAGAAGTCTTCCTGGTGGTTACAGCCTGACCGCCAGGCCTCTCTGATGCTCAGCTTTCCTGATCTTGTCTTTCCCTAGACTCCAGGTTGTTTTGCCTTTGACCTCGTGCCAGGTAGACCTCCCTTATAATTCCGATGTGATGCTTTTGTTGGCAAGTGAGGGAAAGCCCAACTCAACCTGCCTTAAATAAGGAGCTTTCTTATCTCCGGTCACGGGTGCTGAGCCCTGCAGCTACCCTGCCTCCAGCAGGCGTTTGCTGCATCCGGGAACCTGTCTGTCTCCATCCTCATTGGACAGAGACGGGGCCAGCTCAGGCTGCCCACCGAGGTCCTCTGCTCAAGGACACAGCCTTTAGAGGTGTTAAAGAGGGCCCACGAGATTCAGACGCCCAGTAAACGCCTCACCTCTCAGCCCTCACATTGCAAGAGACGCCCAGGACGAATGTGACACATTCACACCCCTTTGAACGCAGCCGCCACCAGAAGCCAGGACCCTGGGCCAGCACCAGGTAAGGCCACACAGGCGACCGCAGCACGGACTGGAGCAGTGGCCTCGGCCCTCTCTCTGGGAAGCTGTGGATCCCCCAGCACGTCACTTACCTCCCAGTGCCTCGATTTCCCCTTCCATAACGTGGGGCTATTCCAGAGCCCAGCTCTCAGGGTGGTTGTGTGAAGCCCTTACTTAGCAGAGGGCGGCTCACACGGCAGGTTAGTTGTTTCTCTTTCTAACCCCCCAAAACCTCATGCCCCACTGCTCTCGGTGCACCCCTAACCAGACTCAACTTCACGCATCTCCCACCTCCCCAAACCAGTGGCACACCCAAGGCGGGCGGAGGCGGCAGCCTGCCCAGTGCCGGCAAGGAGGTCTGTGAAGCATTTAAAAACAAGAGCAAGACTCATTTCCCATTATCACCAGGCACCTGCTGTTCTGGACAGCGTCAGCCATAACGTTCTCCTCCCTTCCGGAGCAGACCGTCCCCCTTCTCCTGCCCGACAGACGCCACTGCCCAGACCCTTCCGTCGTGTCCCTTAGAACGAGCTGGCACTGTCGGCAGAGTCCCCGCACGCAGCAGCCTCCCCGTGCTGTCCCTCGGCCCTCTCGCTCTCACGGCGACCTGGCGGCCTTTCAAGGAGGTTTTCCCCTTTCCCACAGGCTCTGAGATTAAAACTCCCCGCCACCCCTTCTTCCTTGCAGTCACCTGTAGACTCTGAGTTTGGGTCTCAGAGTCCAAAGCTTTTGGCCCTTGCCATGTCTCCAATGTGAACCGGGTCCTCATTTGGGGGGATTTTAATATCTGCAGTGAGAATCCTTCCGATAACCCAGCCTCTTGGTTCCTTAGAGTCCTTTCCTCCCATGAACTTGTCCTCACCCCTACCTCAGCCGGTCACCCCCATGATTATACTTTGAACCTTGTTTTTACCCCTACCGCCCACCCAGGTCCATGCTTTAACCCACAGGTCCTGTCTTTCCCCACGCTTCCTGTGGTTCTCTGTGTCCGTGCTTCTGTGAGCTCACCCGGACTTCCTTTCCACCCACGTCATCGTCCTTTTACTGCCCCCTTCACCCATCATGCCCTCCACTCACTCCTTAGATCCTGTGACCCATGAGTTCTCTCTGGGTGGTACCTGCTTGGCAAAACCCCCAGTCTTGGTTAAATCCGGCTTTCTCTGTACTCCACACCTGTACCCAGGTATTCCTTCACATGGACAGCCTCTAACTCCGGCCAGCCCCCGTGTGTCTGCTAGCCATGTTTCCCCAGCCCAGTGTTTTTCAAACTCCAGGCTGAGATTCCTTTCTGGGTCATGAAATCAATTTAGCGGGTCCAATAAGCATTAAGAAAATGAGACAGAATAGAATAGAAAAGGTCAGAGCCCATCCAATGCAATCAGGTTAAATGCTGTTCCGTGAAATGTGTCGTATACTATGTTTTAATGCAAAATGTGTTTCTTACTGCAGAGAGTGGTCCAAAGAAGTTTGGGTACAGAACTGGACTTTCCTAGATGACTGTTTCCTACTCACTCCTCTTACTTCTCGCTCATCCCAGGGATGCCCTTGCTTCCCACTTCACCGAGAAAGTTGTTGCCATGACGAGCCTTTCCACAGGGCCCCGCCTACTCAGAGGCTGGCCTTCCTTCCTACACCTTTGTGTGAACTGTCCTCCCACAGACGGCCAACTGCTCCCACCCTCTTGTTGCTCAAGGACCCGTCTTCCCGCAGAGGCTCCCCTTCCTTTCCTGCCTTCCCAACGGCCTGTTCTCTAGAATCGTTTCATCGGCCCACAAACAGGCGACAATAATAAAAAAACATACCTGCCTCGATTCCGTAGTGGCTTCTGGATGTCGCTCCATATTTCTGCTCCTCTGTCCAGCAAACCCCCTCTAAAACTGTCTACCCGCCAACTCTATTTCCTCTCTCCCTTTCTGCTCGAACCCACCCCATCAGGCTCTTGTCCCCACCCCACCCCAGGAGCTGCTCTTATTCGGGCCACCAGGGGCCTCTACCTTGCCACAACCACCAGTCAGTCCTCAGGCCTCATTTCCTTGACCCAGTTAATCAATCTTTTTCTTATCCTTGAGGTACATTTTTTTCCCCTTGGCTCTGGGATTCCACATTCCCCTTGCATCCTATCTCACCTGAGAGGCCAGCTTCCTGGATGTGTGACCTGCGCATTTGCTCCGAAGGCCCCGAGCTTCGTTAAAGGCTCTGCCGCTGCCATCTTGAAATTCTTAACGACGTTGAGCGAAACGTCCGGCATTTTCCTTTTGCGCTGTTATCTGTGAATGACGTAGCTGATCTGTTCACTGGTGGCTCTTTCTGTCTTTTTTTGCTGGTTCCTCTCATTTTTCGGACTCTTCGTGTTGGAGGGCCCCAGGGCTCAGCCTTCAAAGGATTGTCTTCTCTGCTGAAACCTACTCCCTTTGTGATCTCATTTGGGCTTATGGCTTTGGTCACCATCTATGGTCTCATGTCTCCCAGGGTATTTTTGCTTTTGAAATGCAGACCTGTCCATTTGGCTGCCTCCTTGGGTCTCCGCTTGGCTGTCCAACAGACCTTTCACACTGAGCAAGTCCCAAATGCAGTTCCTGACTTTTTTTTAAATCCCTCTATAGTTGTCCCCACCTCAGAAAATGATGACGCTATTTTTTCATATCCTCAAACTAAACCTGAAGAGTCGTTCCACGCTCTCCCTCCTTCTCTACCTACTTCGTAAGCATCAGCAATCCTGTTGGCTCTACTTTCAAAATACACTCAGATTGCGAGCACTTCTCATCAGTAGACAACTGTTACAATTTTGAAAAGTTTATTCATATGCCTTTCCCTGCACCCTTCACCCACATCCTAGCATCTCTGAAACTGCGATGTTTCTTAAAATCACCACTGGCCAGGCAGCAGTCACAATGTAGTTGTCACAGCCTGTATGTTCGAATCGGAACTTCCAGATCAGCTGTCAGCATCTGGGAAGAAAATCCCAAGGTGATGGTGAAGCGTTCTTTTAAGAAGTGCATTACACAGAGGCACTGAAGATGACATTCTGACAAGGACAGAAGTGATTTTGAGTCAAAAAGTTATTCTGAAGAGTTAGACTCTGGATATGAAGATATTTTAAGAGTACCTTAGCTAACTTATTTTGCATACATTTTCCTTTTTGTGTATTCACAAGTGCGATACAAAGCTATGTTTAAATAGTCTAAATAACTTTCAATAAATGTAAAATAAAATCTACGTAATATAAAAGCATCGTGGTACAGTTTAATTTGGCAGCATTTTTCTTGTTAGCGGTACATAAAAATCGTACATCTTACAAATGATGATGTGGTAGATCAGGAGTTGGCAAACTTTTAATGTAAAAGGTCCGGTGGTCAGTATTTTAGGCTTCCCAGGCCATAGAGTCTCTGTTGCAACTACGTCACTGTCTCTGTGTTGCACAGCAGCCATAGATGGTCCCTAAAATGAATGTGGCTGCATTCCAATAAAACTTTATTTATGGAATTCAGATTTCATATAATTTTCACGTGTCATGAAATATTATTCTTTTGATATTTTGCAACTGTATACAAATGTAAAAGAACCCACTCTTGGCTCATGGGCTATAGAAAAACAGGCCTGCAGGCTGCAGTTTGCTGAATCCTGTATTAAATGTGAAAGGTGGTAAAGCGGGTTTATAGATGGTGAAGCCGAGCCCATGGCGTCATTGAAATGTCTTGCTCAAGAGAAAAGGCTCCCAGATCTGGGAGCTCTTAGGCACTGCCTTCTTCAATTCCACCGGCCCCTTCGCCTTCTGCACGTGGACCAGCCAGAGCCAAGAGCGTTGTACAAGGTCAAGGTCCCACAGCGAGCCCTTGGCATTCCTGGGTCAGGATGCTTGGTGTCATATATTGCTTTTCAAACACAATAATGGGTGTAAAAGTTCTGAGCACAATGCAAGGCACGGATTGAATTCCGACTAAGTGTTTGTTACACCGCTGTCCAGCCTGCTCTCCCCTTTAGCCAATATCCCATCCTTCTCGTAGGGAAGGAGGTACCTCCTGCCCCAAGGCTGTGCGCCCCACCCACCCACACTGGGCCGCCGCTGGCCCCCATGCATCCAGCCAAGGGCTGAGCGGGAGACGTGTCAGAAGTGGGGTGTCAAGAGTGGGAAGAAAAGCTCAGCGACCTGCACCAACAGCCCCGCCCCCTGCCCCCTCCCCCTGTCTCCTCCTCGGGCCCCCTCCGCGTCTGCCCCCGCTGCCTACCCCCTCGGAAAGCTATTTGTGCTTCTTTAAGCCATCACCTCGGAGCCGCCTTCCTCCCTCACCTCTTTCTCGCTCACTCCGCGCTCTCTCTCTCCACTTAGTGGTTCATTTACTGCTCAATCTGTGATTAATTAAAACAATTTAAATAACTGTGCTGATGCTAAATTCATTTACAGCCACCTCCGCCGCGCATGGCTGCGTGAGCACAGGGGAACCGCGGTGCAGGCTCGTGGGGGCCGCCAGGGGGCGCTGTGGTCCCAGGTTTGGCCGCGACTGGCGGACCTGGCCGTAGGGCTGATTCCTGTGCGAGGGAAAGGGTGAAAAGCCCCACTGTCTCCTCCACCCACCTTTTTTCTTCCACGTGGGCTCCCACAGTGCTCCGCAGTCCCCAGAAAACCTCTGGGCTAATCCGGAATAGGATGTGCCGGGAGAATGACCTCCTGTCTCCTGCTGTGGATAGGCCGCAGGATATTACCTGGACACATTGGGCCCAGACGGCGGCAGGATGGTCTTTGCAGAGGGCAAACGCAGGCTCCTCTGTGTGAGCCAAAGATCTGCTGGTGGCCTTTCTTGCTGGGAGAAGGAGCAGAGGTACATGGCAAAAGCCGTGGCCTGGGTTCCTCCACCACGAGATGTATCACCCCCAAATTCATGCCCACTCGGAATGTGACTTTATTTGGGAATAGAGTATTTGCAGATGCGATCATCCTGAATTTAGGCTGTGCCCTAAATCCAATGGCTGGTGTCCTTATCAGAGGAGATTTCAGGCTCCTAAATGCTGAGAGAATCGATTCCTGCTGTTTTGAACCCACCGGGTTTGTGGTACTTTGTTGTGGCAGTCACAGAGGACGAATACGAGGTGTTAAGACAGACACCAGCAGATGAGAGCCTACTGTGTGCCAGGCACTTTGCTATATGTGTTCACAAGTGTTTTCCCGTCGAAGCCTCAGAGTAGCCGGACAAGGCAGTTTATTATCACTGTCCCCATTTTGCAGGGTCATACAAGCCAGGAAGTGACAGAACCAAGTCCCAGCCCAGGCCAGCCTGGATCCACATCTGGCCACCCTGCTGTCTACCTGCCACCGTGCAGCACGGCCTGCAGTCTCCTGGGATCTTGTCTTGAGAGTGATGAGACCCAGCGCATGGAAGTTTGTTGGGTGGGTGAGGGACAGGCTCTCAGGGTACTATTGGGAGGAGCAGGCTGGGTGGTGGGGCCAGGATGTCAGGAGGACACCTGGCATCTGGGCGTGCTCTGGTCGGGGGAGCACTGCTCAGGGCAGACTGGCCCCACATGCAGAACTTCAAGCCTTGAACATGGGCCGGCTGCCCGCTGCTTATGGATTTACGTGGGATGAGATTGGAATGAGGCTAAGGGACCTTGGGCAAGTGACTTCGACCCTCTGGGTCTCAGTTCTAAGAGGGTGGGGTTGTGATTTTGCCCTCAGGGGACATTTGGCAATGTCCAAGGACATTTTGGTTGTCATCCCTGGTTGAGGGTGGAGGCATCTAGTGAGTGGAGGCCAGCGATGCTGCTAAACAATTCTGCAATGCACGGGACAGACCCCACAGCAGAGAATTATCTGGTCCCAAATGCTAGTAGTGCCAAGGCCTTTAGTTCCTATTTTTCCTGCTCCTCTAACATGCCAGGTATGCTCCTTGGCCATTTGGTCCTGCAGGTATTTTCCTGGCCCACTCATTCTCTATCTTTTCTGTCTTTGCTCAAATGCTACCTTCTCAATGAGACCTATTATGACCACCCGCTTTAAAATTTCAACTCTGCCATGCCTCTCTTAATTCCTATCTTGCTTTTTAAAGTAAATCCATAGCACACACTGCCTTCTAGCATCTTATGTATGTTATTTATTTCCTTTCCTTCTTGTTTATTGTCTGTCACCAACAAGGAATTCTGCTTTATTTGTTTATCTCATGGCTGGTGTATTTTTAGTGCCTAAATAATGCTTGGCACACAATAGATGCTCAATAAATATTTATCGAATCAAATGATGCCCTTTAAGTAGATTTCTAATGCACTCAAGTGAAAGAAGCTGATAGGAAAAAAAATTGATTCGTTTGAAATGTGGTGTTGGAGGACAGCTTTACGGATGCCCTGGACCGCTGGGAAGATGAACAAGGGGTCCTCATGTGAATTACGCCCGAAACATCCCTGGAGGCAAAAATGGCAAAACTGAAGGTGTCCTTCTCCGGGCACATCATGAGAAGGCAAGTTCTTTGGAAAAGACAGTGATTCTGGGAAAAACAGGAGGCAGCAGGAAAAGAGGAAGGAAGACTCCACTAAAGAAGCCACGGGCCGTGTCTATAGGGGCCGAGCAGGGCTGCTGAGGACAGGACATTGTGAGCGTCACTAGTTCATAGCATCTCCAGGAGTCAGAGCTGACCCAATGCCACACCACACACACACACACACACACACACACACACACACACACACACACACACACACACCAGCGTCGCTTTTTCTTACCCAAGGTTTCCCAATCTTCCTTGACAATGGAACCCACGCCCCGTCGACCATGCCCACCCTGAGGACTCGCGCTTACAACCACTGTTCTGTTTCAGTCCCGTCCTGGGGGCGGGGCGGGGGGGGGAGTTCTGAGTCCAATGTTTCTGAACAGAAGAGTTGCAGAGCTTTAGATGAAGTTGTGGGGGCAGAACTGCCACCAGGACAGCTCCGTGGGGACAGAGGCACCAGGCCTGGCCCAGATGGTCAGGCACCAGGTCTGGAGCCTGGACGCCGGCCAGCGGGGAGGAGAGGTTCAGCTGGGCAGTGCCTCCCTTGCACCTGTGTAAACATTATATTTTATGAGGCCTGTAAAGAGCAAGACAGCATATGCCCAGGGGCATTCTTTGGAAGAGATGAGAAATAAGCTCTAGCCCAATTTGCCTGGCCTGACAGAAAACTGGCAATAGTTCTGTGAAAAATCGGGGTGTGTGTTGAGAAGACACTGACCAGCCTGCACGTCTCTTTTGGGGCCCCGTGTGCTGGGAAGTGGTATCTGAGTGCCAGGGCCAGCTGGATCTGAAGGAGTGCTGGCACTCTAGCCGTCATCAGAAGATGAGGCAGAGAGGGTGAGGGGCCCGAAGTCCCCACCAAGATCAGGAAGTGGAGAAGAGAGCAGTCATGGAGTGGACGGGTGGCCTGATCCCTGTGACCATAGGGGCCAGAGCTAGGACTGATGAAGGGAACGTACTGGGAGAGGCGGGCTTCAGCCCAAGATAAGTCAGAAACGTCCAAGCTCCAGTATACTTTCTGGAGGACTGGACTACGTAACGAAGCAGAGCAAGGCCGTCCCCAGACGTGGTGGCCAGCTGGCTCTGTGTCCACACAGCTCTGTGCCTAGGTCATCACTGATTCCTGCGATACACTGGTGAAAAGTGGGGTTGGACCCAAGTTCTAACCCTGGCTCCCTGCTAACTTGCTGTGTGACCGTGGGCAAGTTGGTTAACCTCTCTGTGGCTTAGTTTCCTCAGTACTCCGATGGATCCATGCCGTCCCCACCTCACAGGGCTGTTGTGAGGATTTCGTGAGTTAGTGCGTGGTGAGAGTCTGTACTGCTCGGCACAGAAGAAGTGCTATGTCCACGCCATTGCTGTTATTTTTCTTGTCCGTCCCGAAGCCATTTTTTCAGCCTCATTTCTTGTCCCTGCTCTGACCTTAGGTTCAGGGTTCTTGGGTTTGTTTCATGGCTCCAGATATTTTATTTCCCTGGCCCGAGTCCTCAATTCTAATTTTGGCTTACTTTGGTTTCTCTTGCTGGATCAAGAGTGGGCTGGTCGCTCTTATAATATTAGTATATTATCAATTTAAAAAGCACGGTGTCTGGAGTCTGAGAGACCTGGGCTCAAATCCTAGCTCTGCCACTTAATAGCGGTGTGATTTTCGATCAGTTCTTTAGCCTCTCTGGGCCTTGGTTTCCTCATCTATGAAATGGAAATGAATAACACTATTTACCTCATAGGGTTATTCTGGGGTGCACGTAAGAAAGTTTGTGAAAAGTGCTTAAAATAGCTCCTGGCACATGGCAAGAGCACAGGATGGGCTAGCCACCCCTGCTGTCATCATTGTTCCTAGCGTGCTGCTCCCACTGGGCCGAGACGGGGATCCTGGTTCACATCCTGGCTCTGCCGTTTGCCATCTGAGCAACTCGGGATGAGTCGCTGCCCCTCTCTGGGTCTCAGAGTCTTCATTGCTCCCTGGAAAAGCCTTTTTATGGTTGCTTTTCCATTTCCAAGCTCTGATGTCCTGGCTTCCCAGCTGCTCTCTGACCCAGGTCCCACAAGAGACATAACCTGGCCTGGGTGGTACACGCGTGCTGGGTCTTCCCTGTCAAGGCCCAGAGACCCATCCCTGTTGCCGGAGGGATTCTGTGGGATGGACAGGAGGGCGGCGCCTTTCCTGGAAGGAGCCTGGGGTAACGGTCTCCACACTTCCTTCTGGCTCATGGCGCCTGAGGCTGCCGTCAGCTCTGCCAGCACCTTTTCCAGATCCCAAGGCTGGGTCTACGGATATGCCGGATACCACCGAGTCTATCTTATTTTATCAGCCCCAGCACACAGGGCTTTAAAATTAAGTCAGACTTCCATCCAACCCATATTCATGGAGCACCTAATCAAGCTAGGCACTGTTTTAGGCACTGGGGATGGAGAAACAAATAAAACTAAGTTCCTAGCCTCTGGCAGACTTACTACTCACCAGACTCCACATGGAAGGATTGTACCTCCCCGTCCCATTGAATTCCAGCTCTAGGCCAATGAAATCTGAGTGGAATCAGGTGTACGAGGTAGTTCATGCCTAGCTAGCCACATTCTCTTTTCCATCTGCCACGTCACCTGCAATTTTCCAGATGGCGGGCCTCTATTGGCCTAGGTTGTAGGGTGAGGACAACGGTCATGGGGGCGTAGACCCCACAGCTGGCCCATGTGGGACAGGATGTGAGAAGTAAACTCTTCCGCTTGGAAGCCACGGAGATGTGGAGTTGTTGCTGCCACAGAACCTTGCTTATCCTGACGGACGCATGGTTCTCATGAAGATTCTATTCTAGTGAAGAAGAGAGACAACGAATGATCAACAAATAAATGCATAATATATCAGAAGATAGGATAGGATAGAAGGATAGGAAGTAAGGCGGGCCCTACTGTAGATGGGGTGGGCAGAGGAGGCCTTGCGAAGGAGGGGACGTTGGGGCTGAAGGAAGTGCGGGGGTGAACCAAGTGCGTATTAGAGGAGCTTTCCAGCAGAGGGACCAGAAAATGCCAAGAGCCTGAGGTCAGCATGTGGCCTGTGTGCTCCAGGAACAGCAGGGGCCAGTGTGCCTGGAGCACAGGGAGAGTGGACGAGAGCCTTTTAGAGAGCAGGTGGAGGCCAAGTCATGTAGGGCCTGGTGGACCATGGTCAGCATGTGGGATTGGGTCACAACCGTGCTGGGAAGCCATTGGAGGGCGCAGAACATGATATACCTTACTTTACAAAATAGAACCCCGTGGAGAGGAGATCATAGAGGGTGAGGGACAAAGTGGGGAGACCATTTCCATTTCTTCCAGGACCCAAAAGGCTATGGCTACTCTGAGGACACGCTTGGTGCCAGGTGCAGAAGCATCCATTCCAAGTTGACATAATCGTTATCAATCGAAGTCTATTTGGATCCAAAACATAGGTCAAAAGGTCCGGATGAAAAGCCCCTGGCTCCTTGGGCAGGGAACGGGCATTGAACTGTAGGAAGGAAAGAATCCAAGGAGAATCGGCACCAGATGGTTTACGAGACCAACGCCCTCTGGGCTCTTAGCTCTGGGGATTGAACACGGGTTACGACTGCACATCTCAGATGCCTCCAGGTCGGCCCGATGGGCAGCCTCCATGTCTTGCAAATCTCGAAGTTATTCCCTCGCCATTTGCCTGGAGTTAATCTTGCTCTTGCTTTTTGAAGCCAGGAGGTCAGGACTGTGGCGTGGTGAGCAGAGAAGGTGGAGGGCGGGAGGGACAGGTGGGCAGCGGAGTGGATCATCTACCCCTGGAATAGGTAGTTTTAGCTGTGATTTCACGATAACAGGGAACCGTGGGCTGAGCTGTTGCTACAGGATGGATTGTGGGTCTTCCCTTACCCAGCTGTCCTTTCCCTCTGCCGTGTCCCACATCCAGGCTTTTGCTGTCCCTCCCTTAGAGGAGGCCAGATCACAGCCGGTGGGGTGGGCCAAGGGAGTCTATCAAATGAAATGATTTTCTACAGCCACCTTGAGCCCGAGAAGCCTGCTCGGTAATAATGATGCCATAAATGCAAAAGCAAACATTATTAAATTTTAGAATTGAGATTTATGGTGCTGCTTTCAGGGGCATGGAGAGGCTGTAACTCCTCGCTTTCAGGTTTTCCAAGCATAAACAATGAAGTCGAGTGGCCGGAGGCTGGAGTGGTGGTGGAGGGGGACTCCCAGGCTCCGAGGAGACTGTAATGCGGATGCCAGGTGGGTGGGGGTGTCCCGGCAGCGTGGGCTTCGGAAGCAAATAAAGTCAAGTGCAGGGACTTGGCGTCTCTAGGCTTCGGCTTCCTTGTGCGCAGAGAGGATGAACTCACCCAGTCCATGAATATTTACTGAGAACCTACTGCGTGCAGATGCACCTCACAGGGCTTTTGAGAGGACTAAGAGATGTGCGAAGGCCGGTTGTAGGTACAGAGTTATTTAAGTAACTTCGGCGAAAGATGTGTTACATTCATCCCCGGACCTAGGCTTCTTATACCTTCATCGTTCTTTCACTAAACGTTTTAAAAATAAACTTCTAATTGGAGAATAATTTTAGATTTACAGAAAAGTTGCAAAGATAGTACAGAATATTCCCTGTACCCTTCACCCAGTTTTTCTCGTTAACGTCTCACACGGCCACTGGTGTATTTGTCAAAACTAAGAAACGGACATTGGTACCTTCCTATTAACCAAATTCCAGAGTTTATTTGGAGTTTACCAGTTTTCTACAAATGTCCCTTTTCCTGTTCCAGGATCCAGCCCAGGCTCCGCCATGACATTTAGCTGACGTGTCTTCCCAGCGGCGTATTTGCTCAGTCCCTCTGGTCCAAGACAGTTTCTTGGAATACAGTTTTATTGAGCACTTACTATATCCCGAGGCGTACTTGGGGCTTCCACTTCTGCCATCTGATAGCCTTTAATGTTTCGTTCCCTCAGCTTCTCACGCTGCCCGTGTCTCAGGCGCGACTGGAGCTCATACAGCACTTTTTGCCCAGACCCTCAGCATAGTGACTTGTGTGTGATGAGCACTGGACTCCCAGATCTGTCACCGAGTTTTAGCTCTTCCCCTTGCTAGCTGCGTACTTTAGTGCAAACATTAGTCATGCTGGCTTGGATTCTGGAGACAGAAAACTCAAAAGGCTTACACCTTAAGGAAGACGTGGTACTTTTCCTAATAAGAAGGTCGGAGGGGCCAAGGCTGGTTCCTCCCGTGGCTCGGTGAGCTCATCGGGGACTCAGATTGTTTCTGTCTCCTCCCTCTTCCACCTTCGGCTTGTCTCAGTTCCCCACAGGGTCACAAGATGACCTGCTGCCTGCTTCGATTTCCTTCCTCTGCACCTGGGAATCCAGTGGCCACCGTGGGAAGGCTCCACACTGGCTCTTTCTCTGTGGCCCGCCGACGGCCCAGCTTTGCCCACACCTTGTGGCTGTGCAGCTAGATCCTGATGTAACACAGCTCCCTCTTCCCACCTCACTGCCTCAGGCCGATAGCCACAGCTTCGTACCCCTAGATTCTTCAGGCACGTGTCACACACCCAAGTCCAGTGGAAGCTTCCCATCTCGCTGGGCTGGAGGAGCAATGGAAGTGTCTTCACCCCCATTCCATCATCTTGGGAAAGTATCATCTTGCAGTACCCTGATAACTCTCCAAATAAAGGTCCCTCAATATTCAACCTTCCGGAGGTTTCTCCAACATTTAATGGGTCGGGGAGAAGGCGACGTGGCGAGGTCAGCCAGGAATTGCAGAACAGGTGTTCGGCTACCTCCTTATATGTCCAAGCACTTACCTTGAAACGTAGAATGTCTTGGGACCTGAACTTGGAATTGAGCTAGAAAGAGCCCCATTTTAGCGTCTGTCACACGATTGATTTCACTGCTGTTACTTTTTGTAAGGGGTAGGGTGTAGCCTAGAGTCCCGTTTCCTGACTCCCAGAGGGGTCTTCTCCCCCCACCCCAGTCTGTCTCGTAGAGTGTGGGGTTGTGTCAGGCATTCCAAGGGAACACCCGTCTTCTGGAGTCAGCTCCTTTTCTGCCCAAGCCAGCCAGCCTTGCTCAGCGATCGCGCACACACACGCGTGCAGATGCTCTCTCACGCAGGAAAGGCAATTAAAGGAACCGACGCGGTGACACAGAGGCCGTCTGTCAACTGCGCCACGTTGACAAATTCTGCATTGTAAACACAAAAACAAGAGCTTACCCGCCTCCCTCTGCCTGCTCAGAGTGTAGCCGAAACGGCACAGTTTCTCCTCCCGTGGAGCTCAGGCGAGGTCTGGCAGGTGAGTCTGGGGTCCTGCAGGTACAGGCGGCACTGTCCGGTCCGGAGGGCGTGAGGGACACTGCTGGAGAGGGCTCTGTGGGGACACTGAGGGGGAAGGAGGCTGGCACGAAGCCCCTGCAGGCCCGTCGTGCAGGTGATCTCTTCCTCCTTACCACACCCCTACCTGTGTGGTGAGAACTCTCACTTCCCAGGTGAGGAAGTGGGATCCCAGAGGTGAGGGCCAGCTCAGTGGCCAGCCGCTGGACAGTGGCCCTCTGGGGGTTCAGATCTAGTTTTGTTTGACCCCAAAGCCTGAGCTTTTTGAGGCACTGATCGCTGCACGTGGCATTTTGACAGTCTATTCACATTTCGTCCTGGCCGGCCCTCACCCCGCCGCCACGTTTTGGTGACTAGCAGAAAGTGTGTTCAGCAGATATTCTACAAATTGACCTCTGATCAGTGCCAAGAACTATTCTGGATGCTGAGGAGCCCATAGTGACAGAACCAAACCGCAGCCCTGGGGGTTTCCATGTTGATAGGGCAGAGAGAAAGTAGCAAATAAGAAGCTGAGGAGGACCAACTCTGTGTGCCAGGCTCTGCTCTGTCTTCTCGTTTTTGAACTCGTGCAATCCTCAGGACAAGCCTACAGGCAGCTGCTGCAACTTGTCCATGTTAGGGATGAGGACGGTCAGGAGCCCACGGACACCCAGCCAGTAGAAGTCGACTGGGATTGGGACACGGATCACCCAGTCCTCGGCCTCTATGTCATGCCCCCTCTCCCCGCAAAGGAGAGAGCGGGTGGGCCCCCAGTGGGATGGAACGGGCTGTCGTGAACTGGAGGTAGTGGGCAGGGAAGACCTCTCCAGGGGGTGATGCTGGACACCTCCCTCCCTTTTCTGGTGAAGTTATGCAGGGGTCCACTGGTCCAAGACTGCAGTCGTGGGACATAAACAATGGACCATGACCTCAGGTGCCTACATTGCTTTTCTTCTCAGGGACACTGAACACAAAGCACCAAGGAGTTTTTTAACGACTAGATCTTTTTAAGAAAATTCTTCTGTGCTTAATAAATGCTGCCCCCAATCACTCTGAGTGTGTTCTAGCAGGAGAATTTGGGTACTGAGTTGCCATGAGCCCAAAAGCCCTGGGTTGGTTGGATTCCTGCCCTTTTGCTGGGCTGGCTGTGCATGCAGGGGGAAGCTGTTGACCTCTCTGAGCCTCAGCTCCTCCTCCACAGTGAGGTGAGGATTGTGTCGCCTCCTTAGGGCCTTTCTTTTAGTATCTGGTTCACTGGAGAAATCTGGTGACTTTGCTGATCTCGCGATGTATGAGGTTAAGAAATGTCAAATTTTAAGAATGTGCAGTTCATGAAAACCTGTTTTTTTTTTTTCTTAAAGTCACAACCCTAATTCCTTCCGACAGTCACAGCCCTGTCCCAGTTCATCCTGTTTCATCTGGTAACCATAACAGCTCATATCCCAGCAACCTAGGCCGTGATTGACACAGGCAAGAGGAGCAAGTGTCCTGCGTTTGTCTTCAGGCATCTTGTGAGTGGAGATTCTTCCTGAGGTCCTGTGACGCTGTCGTAAGGGGTGTCAGCCAGCCAGCACAACAGCCTGGGGCTTGAGGGCACAGATTCCGGGTCACCCAGATCTTGGGTCTAATCCTGACTTTACCACCTGCACCTAGCTGTGTGACTTTGGGGAAGCCGCCGAATCCCTCTGCACCGCAGTTACCCCAACTTTAAAATGGGGATTATGATAGCGGAGAGGCCTGGTATGCACCTGGGAATGGTGCTGGGGAGAAAAACGGTGGCTTGAGACGGACCTTGGGGGAGCCATGGTGCAGAGGAGGAAGCTCAAAGGTGGGGAGCAAAAGAGATTCCTTGGCGGGCACATCCAGGGAGGAGAGGAGGGAGCCTGTGGAATATTAATGGACGTGAGGGGAAGTAGGGAAACAGGCCTTGTAGAGGGAGGCGGGAAGGGGCAGCCCGGCAACCAGAAGCCGAGAACTGATATCTCGTGTCATATGTCCCGTTTACATGCCTGTCTCTTTCATTAGATTTACTTTCTTGGAAGAAAGCATTTTCTTTGTCATCTCTGTATTTCCCAGATCCGACACAGTGTCCAAAACATACTGCTCAAAAAAATGTTCGTGTTCAATCATGTCCTTTCTCTCTTGTCTGCTTGGCTGCTTTGAAATTTTCTTCCCTTTCTTGGCCCTGCTTGTCCCACGGCGCCTCAAACAGCCTGTTTAGAGAGCCCTGCTCCAGAATACAAAGCAGCCAAGCAGACAAGGGCAACATGGCAGACACCACTCACCCCACCGAGCTGTCTCTCACGGCAGACATCACCAATCGATCACTGCGCTCTGTCTTCTGAGTCTGGTCCTGGATTCCAAATCCTTCTCTACTCCATCCATGTTCCATTAACAGCCAGTACCAATAGATACACACTGGAATTCGAGGTGAACCCACTTGCCATTCTTGCTCCAGCGGTGTTGTTCCAAAGGAGCCAGGGCCTATCAGGCCCACGCTGGCTCCTGAGCCCCGACTGAGCTAGGCCCGTCTCAGCCCATCACTGCTCCCGCCATCTGCAAGGTCTGCACTTGGCCTGTGGTTTTCTGGCCTATTTTTTTCACACCGTGGTGGCTCTTAAGAATACTTTCCTGGCAGCAAATGGGTGTGTTCCTGCTGGGAGGAAGACGGAAGAAGAATTAGCAGCTTCCCATATGAGAACTTCCACTGGAATTGATTTATCCCAGCAGAAAGAGCCCGGCATTTTCCTTCCAAATTAATATGCAAATGAGTATAAGCAACACCTCCCACGGGCAGGTTCAGAACACAGTGGTATTATCCCGGAACATTTATTAGCACTATTAATAGAGTTACTGTCCGACTCCTCCTCCCTGCTTTTATTGCCATTCTAATTATGGACTGTTTTGTTTCATTTAATTTTTTCTCGATTCTGGTGCAGGCCCATTGGCCCTGGTTAGGAAAGAGGCTCTGGCATGCGAATGGGCTGTGAGGGTGGGAGGCTGCCCTTTTTTCATGGGTGCCTCTCTCCAGGACATTGCTCTCCTCACCCGGCACCCCATATTTCTGGAGGATTCTTTCTCCACATCTCCGACACCACAGTAACACGAGAGGAACGCTGCTGAGCTGGTGGGGAGCGGCCATGCCGAGTGCTGTTATGACTGAGAAGCCTCTGAAAGGGCTTTGGGGTTCTTCGAGGGAAAGGGACATTCAATGGAGACGATACCCCTTGGGGATTCCAGATCCTCAGGGGTCCTTGACATGGATGAGGCAGTATTCCACATGCTCTGTATGTATTAGCCCATTCTGTTCCCACCACAACCCCAGGAGGCAAAGGACGATTAGCATCCTAATGAGGACGAAACTGAGGCACAGAGAGGTTAAGTGGCTTGTCCTGTGTTAATGAAATCTGGTTCCAGACCCATGTTTCTAATTAGAAGGTAGACAGATTACGGGTTTCTTCCAAGATCCTTTGGCTGGTAAATGAGTACACTCATGCATTCACCCATCCAGGAAATATTTAGTAAGTATCTACTATGTGCCAGGCTTGAGGAAGGGATTCTAATTCCTCTCTGGTTTCCAGAACCCAGGCCTTTATACTCTCTTTCAGAATGACTCTAAGAGAACAGAGCCATTTTCAGGCCTACTAATCAATGTCCATGTCCACTTACGAGAGTGATATAGCATGGTGGTTAAGAACACAGACTCTGAGCCTTGGCTCTGTGAGTTCAAATCCCAGCCCCATTATTTACTAGCTGGGTGACCTTGGGCAAGTTAATTTCTCTGTGCTTCACTTTTATCATCTGTAACATAGGGATGATGATAACAGTGCCTATCTCAATTAGGTTTTGAGAGACTTAAGGGAGATAATTTATGTAGACCACGAGAGAGGTACTTAGAACAGTGCCAAGCACCTGCTCAAAAAATGTCTGTCGAATGGAAGAATCCATAAATTACCCACCGGGGTTTACTCAACTCAAAATTCTTAAATTAAACTCTTACATAAAGGGAATGATCTCTCCTTATCTGGCTCTAGGGTCTGTCGGCCTCCTGTTCGCTCGCTTTTCCTACATGGTGGGAAGGACCGTGGAAGAGTTGAGTTGGGTCTCAGGGTTACATCCACACAGGATGAATTTTGCATCTTAACCGTCTGCAGTCCCGTCGCAGGTCAGAAGCTCAGATGCTCCATAACCCCGCCCCCTGTCCCGGCTCCAGCCAAAGGAGCACGATTAACTCTCCCTGCTGTATCCTATGAGATGAATGTGTCAGGGAGCAGGGGCTTCCTTTCTCTAGAATGCCCTACTTATAAGACCAGCTCAGAGGAAAAAGGGCTTAATTACTTCTGGCTCTGTGTTTTATCTTACTTTGGGAGACAAAATTTAATAACACGTAGGAATTAGGGCAATTTTTTTTTCCAGGTCACGTTCTGCCTACCAGCACAAAGTTTTTCCGATTCATCACATCTTGTAAATCAAAAGGACCCAATGTAGATTATACTTTCTCTCTCTCTCTTTTTTTTTTTTAAGAAGAGAATAATCATAAACAACGTATGTGACCCAAGCTCTTCTGCTCTCCTCCCGCTAGCAGGTTATTAAACACAGATAAATCCCAGTCTCAACGCAGTGTCTCACCCAGAGATACCCTCGGTCAGTTGTAAAATTAATCAAACAAGAAGGCCATTACATTGAGGTGGCTCTCATGCCGTGGCAGCCTACGTAAGCAAACCAAGATCTAAGCCTGGGAACGCCACAAGGTTACAAAATCAAAACCTAAAAACCATCAGTCACAAACATTGGCTATAGCCAATCGATAATCTCCTTTCTTCGCTTCTACCTTTTGTCTCTAAAAGTCCCTCAGCTCCCATCAGTGGGGGCCTCCTACCCGCTTCTTGTTTGGCGCTGCCCAGTTCCAGTCAATTTTTGCTCAAATAAACGCTTAAAATTTTAAATATGCCTCTGTTTATCTTATAACACGACCCAAAGACAATGAACAGTACTTCATTTCTCTCTTGGTCTTTCAGTGGAATGCCAAAGGAGACAATTCACTTTATTTTATTTGTCCCTTTGGAAGAAGATCTAAGAATCTATTGATTATAAGTTATCAGATGAGCCATTATTATTTTTTGTAGCACCAAGAAAGAAAAAAACTCTGCCAATTTAACTATGCTCTATCATGAATTGTGAAATGTATTCTTATTTAGGAATTGTTAAGATGTGAAAAAATGCATGTCTTAGATTCAGGGCAAAGTAGTAGGACATATTATAAGAACGAAAAAAAAAAAGTGTGGAAGAGTTTATGACCAAAAATCTCTTGCTTGGCCTTTCATATCTCCAGTCCCTCATGCCAGAGAGAACGTAAAAAAAAAAAAAAAAAAAAAAAAATCAATTCTTTTGGTTTCATCTCTATCTCTAAATAATCTTTTCATCTTTTATTGCTTATCAGCTTTTTTTTCTTCAGATATATAAATTTTTAAACTTTTGATGAATCATGAATTACAGATAGAGCTTCATTTCCCCTTCCGCTCACATCTTCCCCTTTCCTCCCTCGAGGGAGGCATCATCTCAAATTTGGTGAGTATTTCTCTTATATGTTTTTATCTGTTTGTAGCTATAATGGAAAGCGCGACTGACTTTTGATGGGAAATAATCTTAAAACACAAAGCATCCTGAAGGTCCTCTATAATATTACCAATCTTTTTAGAGAGGGCAGCTGCCTCCCCTCAGCCCTAAATCTTTGCCTCCCCCCTTAAATTCATCCCCCACATTCTTTCTGACACTCAACCCTCCCAAATTCTGTATTTCCTCTCTCGACTCATTACGGAGAGCAGGATCAGCAAGCTTCTTCTGTAAACGGCTAGAAATGAAATCCTTTGGGCTTGCAGAGTGGCCTTGGACAAGAAGGAAGTTAGTGAACATGGCCGTTCCGATACAATTTTATGTATGGATATCAAAATTGGAATTTCATATAATTTTCATGGGTCAGGAGGTATCATTTTAAAAATTTTGTTTCAATTATTTAAACAGTTAAAAACCAGTCTTAGCTTGTGGACTATACAAAAAACCAGGCAGAGGGCTATATTTGGTCCATGGGCCATAGTTTGGCGACTCCTGTTATAGATCGTTTTAGCTTCTCAGATGTCGCCTGTATTCTTTCTGCTTTACCCATTATCCTAAGTCGATCCCGGTGAAGGAGAGATGTAGGCTGAGATTGCAGGCAAGAATCCTACTCTCTCAGCATCCAGTGGAAGGGGGGTCCTGGTCATACTCATAGATTTGTAATATTATATCTTAAGAGGATATCGTACATGTACACATGTGCTAACACACACACACACACACACACACGCTTTAAGATATTGCCTTATAGAATTCCCTACACAACCACTTCCATGTGACCGGAAGGGACCACCCCCCTCTTCCTTCTCTTCCCTTGCTCCCGCCCTTCTCCACTGGCCAGTACTGGATTTCATTCAGGTGGGAGAGCAACACGCAGGGATTGCCTTAAAGACAAAAGGGTTCCGAGTCAGCAAATATTGCGCAAGACCCCCAGTGGACCCAACACCTGGTGTATTTATTTTACTCCTCTTATTATGTCCATAATCAGGTGAGGGCACCGAGGCTCGGTGATAATAAGTGGCCAGTCTAAGAGAGCAGAGCCAGAGATAAAGGATACGAAATCCACACCCATTCTCCTCTTGTGAGCTCTGAAGGCCTTTACACATGTGTTTATTCCCAGGAGAGTGGAGCACAGGAAATCGTTAGGATCCATCAACATAACGAGGCAGTGAAAAGCTATAGCAAAGGAAGAGTCCTGGGCTGGGAGATGGGATCACCACATTCTACTCCTGTCTCCTACTCTAAGAGTTGGTGCCACCTTGGGCAGGTCTCTTGGCTTCTCTGGGGTGTGGCCATGAAGCTGGGTAATGTGACATTATCTGGTCCCACCTTAGTACGGGGCATAGGACTTCTCTTCTATGCCACTACCACCCTTCTGGGTGTTAGGAACCTCGACCTTTGTTTTGGCAGGGCTTACAAAAAACACAGGGCCATTGCAAAGAAGGATTTCCATGCAGAAAACTCTGGGTGTGGGCTTAGCTAAGCTTCTGGCGTGGGCTGGAGCCCCGCGCCCAGACAGGCCGTGGTGACCCGTGGTTGCTGTGCAGGATTCACGCGTTGTCTTTGTTTGAATGATGAGGGCTAATCCAGGTGTTGACTTGATTCCCACACGGCTCTGCGCTGCTGGGCACAGGGCGCGCACGGCAGCCATCTCAGTGCTGCCTGGGTGTCCTCAACGGGATCCAGGACCCTTGACCTTCTCTCCCTGGCCATACCTCGCTCTCCCTCTTCTACTCTGAGTCCAGTGCTAAAGTATAATTTTTTAAAAGATGAAAACATGGCACTCGTACAGCTATAAAATGAACAAAGATTTTATTTAACTCATCAACGAAGGGACCAGTAAGATATTAAAACCAGTACATACACACACACACAACCAATCAGGGATCTGAAATAAATTTCATAATAGGTACAAAATTAGCTAATATTCTTCAGGGCAGCAGTTCTCAGACTTTTTGGTTTTAGGATGACTTTACACTCTTAAAAATTATTAACGGCGTCAAAGAGATTTTGTTTATGTGGGATGTATCTACCAATATTTGCCGTATTAGAAATTAAGACTGAGAAAATTTAAGACACAAGCGTACACAAGCACACATCCATTAGCCATTAGAATAATCATAGCAACATCACAAGTCATGTAGTCTCTGGAAACTCTATGTCCTTATGAGAAAGCGAAAGAAAATTAGGCAAATAATGCCTTATGATTATTACGAAAATGATTTGACTTAAAAGACTCCCTGAAAGCATTTTGGGCAATCTCCAGAGGTACCCGAATGACACAGAGTTCCACTGCTGCTGGGCAGTAAAATGCAATGGTTAGGTTTATTTTTTTCCTACAGGGTAGACATCAATCATAGCTCTACCAGATAAAATTAATTTTCATTGCCATGGACAAGAATCATTTGCATTACTCTGAGTTTCCCACAACTGCCCCCTCTCTAGAACTTTAAAATAGCCCAGTTGATTAAAATCTGTCAAAAGCGCTCATCCTGGTAGCAGCAGATAATCCCTCGGGATCCCAGAACTCCACTGAAAGGACAACCAGGTCCTTGATTTTGCTAATTTCCAAGTCTTTGTCAAAATTTCCTGACACCAGGGAGCCTTCCTGTGGTTTCCCTGGTGACGGGACGGTCTGGTTCTGTCTGTTCTTTTTCTGGTCTGTTGTTATGATATAAGCTCTATGTCCAGCTTCCTTTGGGTCTGTCCCTTGGCTTCTAAGGAGCTCACTGAGGAAGTAAAAAGGCAGCAGTAGAAATGCCACCATAATCCTAATTATCCTCATGGCAATGCAGAAAAGAAAAGGCATGAGGATAAACAACATACTGCGATTTGCTCTTGCTATAGCACGATTCCCCGGAAAGGAAAGAAATTCCAGGAGTGGTGTTTTCAACATGGCAGACACAGCAGCCAGGAAGCTGGGGACCTGGAACAGCATTAGCCCAAACCTCAAACTCGAGGCCACATCAAGTATAAGTCATTTCTACTTGGGTCTCACCCTGATAAGGAAATTATTCCTTGTGCTCTAGTCAGAGGACAAAAAGAACTATCTCGGCCATGAGGCCAGGATCATGGCTGGGAAGAGAAGTCTGAATCTTGCGGGGGCCGACAGGGGAGCATCTTGATGACTTCCCAGTTGGGAACGTCTAGAAGGTTGGTCTAAGAGAAGAGGAGGAGGCAGAGAAATCAGCAAAGACCTGTCAGAGCAGGGCTATCTAGATAGGGTGGTTAGCAATTCCTTGCATTTACGAGGATTACTTTTGGCTACAAATGCTACAAAACCCTCCTTAGTGGATTAAACAAATAAAGAATTATTTGTCAAATAAAACAAGTGCTCTACCCTCCTTACCTCATAGACCTACAGCCTCACGCTGTCACCTCATAGTTGCACAGTGGCTGCTGTGTCCCCAGGAGTCTCAGTAGGAAAAAGGGAGAAAGGGCAACACGCACGTACACACACACGACTTCTGCTACCTCTCACTGGCCAGAACTGTGTGTACATCTCTCCAGGCAGGTGGCAAATAGGTTATTTTAGCTTTTCAATCTCTATAATAGAGGAAGACAAGGGGAAATTGGCTATAAATTGCCTTTGGTAGACAATTCGCAGTGTCCAGCCCAGCTCCCTTGTGAACAGACTTGACACACAACTCCAGGTTAGGACCCAGGTGGTAAAGGGATGGTCCTTGGTATGGGCCATAGGTTCCCGCCGCCCTCTCCTCTGTGAATGCCCGGCCTATTCCCCTCCCCCACCCCATGTACCTTCGTAGATGAAACCCTAGCTTCTAGTTATTTTCCTTCCACTTTTCTGAAGGCACCCATTGTATCTTTCCTCCACAATCTCTCTCATGCTTCCCTCTTTGTCCAGGATGCCTGACCACAAGCCACCCTCTTCGTTCACATGGCACCCATGCTGTGTGCCAGCCGTGAGGAGCACAACAACAAACAAGACCATTAGAGTCATCGCCCTCACGGAATGTATAGTTTCGCCTTCCTTCGACTTGTGCAGCCTGTGGGAAGGGGCGGGCCCTAAGGACGGAGCCCATTTCTAGCAAGCTGTGAGCAGTCCATGCAGGTAAATGTTATCATGCCCATTTTATTTTATTTATTTTTTTCTTTAAAAAAATTCTATTTCTTTTAATTAGTTTCAAGTATACAGTACATTGGTTAGACATCTAAATATAGTTCATAAAATGATCCCAATTGCTCCCTCCCTCCTCTGGCCCTCCACCTAGCCAACAAAATAATGTTAACTGCATTCCCTATGCCATGCTCCCCATCCCCGTGACCATCTATCAGCTACTAGTTTGTACTTCTTTAACCCTTCACTCCATTCTCCCAGCCCCCCAAACTCTCCCTCCCCTCTGTCTATCACCAAATTGTTCACTATATTTGTGAATCTGTTTTTGATGATTAGGTGTGTTCTTTTTATTCCTTAGATTCTGCATATAAGTGAAATCGGATAGTGTTTATCTTTCTCTGTCTGACTTAAATACCTTCTAGGTGCATCAAAGCGATATCTTTTTCCATCTCCTTCCTTTTAGTCCGTGTCTTTTAGTCTGAAGTGAGTCTCTTATAGGCAACATGTAGGGGTCTTGTTTTCCTTTCCATTCATCCACACCTTTAGTTGGAGCACTTAATTCTTTTCCATTTGAGGTACTTATTGATAGGAATGTGGTTGCCCATTTTATTTTTTTATTTTTAAAAATTTTCAATTACAGTGGACATTCAATATTCTTTTATATTAGTTTGAGGTGTGTAGAATAATGGTAAGATATTTATATAATTAATGAGTGATTCCCCCCGATAAGTCTAGGAACCACCTGGCACCAAACATAGTTATTACAAAATTATTGACTATATTTCCTATACTGTACTTTACAACCCTGTGACTATTTTAGAGATGAGGACACTGAGACTTGGAGACACTAAAGGACTTTCTTAAGGTCATAAGGCTTGAGAGTAGCAGAGATGGGTTTATTTATCTATCTATCTATTTATTTATTTATTCTTTTATTTCACTACAGATTACCTTTACTTATTCTAGAATTTCATATAAATAGGATCATACAATACATATGCAT
>NW_011888797.1:8721339-8726236 GCF_000151845.1 Pteropus vampyrus | reverse complement strand
TAACTTGCCCCAATTATACAGATGGCCAGGCCTGATTTCAACTCAGAGTTGGCTCCAAAGACTTTGCTCTCAAATGGCTCCTGTACCATGAAGCCATGTTAGTACAAAGTGCTGTGAAATGTTAACCCAGGTGCCCAACATAGGTGAGTGAGTAAATCAATGAACAGACACATCTTTTCCATCTTTTATCCCCTCCCACCTCATGTCTAGCAGAGTGCCAGACACATAGCAGGCAGGCAGTGTTTATTCATAACCAAATGAATGAGTGGGCTTATACACTCTGTGTCCTTCTCCTACTGTGTTTACCCTGCTCATTCATTCCACAGATCCTTATTAGGTGCCTCCTGGCTGCAGGCACTGTTCTTGAGGATAGAGATGAGCCCAGAGGAAGGGATTAAATAATTGCTCAGGAAATAGTTTGCTGAACTACGACGAAGAGAACACAGAAGACTTTCCCCCAATAGACATCACAAACCGGAATCCTAGCCCAGCTCCTGAAATGAGCTGATGCTTTTGGAAAAACAGACCAGCCACCTGCTTCATCGATTATGTCATTTGACGTGCTATTTCCTCCTCTGCTGTTCTCCCTGCTGGAGAAGGATGTTTGCAGGCAGAAAGGAACTCCCCTATTCAGAGAGTGTCTCCTCCCCTTTCTTGTAGCCTGCCTCAGCTCAGATTATCATCTCCAGCTGGCGATACTGCAGTTGGTTGCCTGGGAGTTGATTGTGATGTTACTTAATCTGGGAAAATATGACCCTGGGAGGGGACTCGAGCAGGGAGAAACAGTGGATACTGAGCTGTGGAGAGGCTGCTCTCTGACAAAGACCTCGGGAAGCCATTTACAACATCACGATCCATTTGGGGGTGTCCATTTAATTTATGCCACTCGAAATTTGTGTGAGATCTTAGACAAGTTGCTCAACTCCCCAGGCCTTAGTTTGCTCATCTTTTGAATGGGATAACAGCCCTTGCCCTGGCTTCCTGCCTGCCTTCCACTCTTTGATCACAAGCTCTCCTGCCTCGGAGCCTTTGACTTGACATTCCACATGCTTGCGATATTCTCCTCTCTTCTCTTTACACGAATGGCTCCTCTTCATCCTTAAGGCCTTGGCTTAAAAGTCACCTCCTCAGAGAGGCCTGTCTAAAGTAGATTTGCCCTACTTAACCCCCCAGTTACACTCCATCAGATGATCCTGATTATTCTATTTGTCACTTCTGAAATCATTTTCTTCATTTATTTATAAACACTTCATTATGTATCCTTCCTCCTATAATACAAGCTCCATGGACTTTCCATCACCACCGTGTCCCCAGGGTCTGGCTCAGTGCTTAGAATATAGTAAACACTCAATAAATATTTGTTGGGTGTATCCATAATAGGCAGTTTTTGAATTAGTTATTTCCAGTGGCACCAATATTATCATTAGAGAGGAACAGAGAACTGGCCTGGGAGATGGTGGACATCTGGTCCCCAAGTGCAATCCTCGGCTGCCACAGAATGACATTCTCTGCTAGTGCATCAACAAATACATCTTCATTCTCTGAGCAGCAGCAGAGCCAGAGACAGAACAGCATGGGCCAAGGGAATAAGTCATGTTATCAGGGAGAAAGATCTGGTCTAGCTGATTTGGCTTCTCAATTCTCATGGAAGACTGGGTGTGTGATATCTAGACAAGGAGAGAGATTTCCTTCCAAATGAATTCATTTGTGGGTGTGGAAAATGAGCTCAACCAGTGTAGAAAGCTGGATTTGAATCTTAGTTCTACCACTTAGAAGCTGTGTGACTCTAGGGAGTAACTTCACCTTCTTGAGCATCTTTATGCTCTTTATGAAGCTGGGATATAGAGAGTTAAATATAACAATGGTAGACATAAAGATGTTTGTTAAGTGTTAAATGTAATGCATGCAGGAGAGATTTTTCTCCTTTCCCAGCTCCTCCTCCTTCTCGTTCTTCCTCCATCTCTTCCTCATCCTCCTTCTCTTCTTCCTGACTCTCACGTATTATCTCCTAAGTCCAGACTTCCACGATATAAAGCAAATAGCAGGTTTATGAATATGAAAGGAGGGAAGGGACTGCAGGATTGCCTGTCTCTCATTCATATGCAATGGAGGCATGGACACTAGCCTGGACACCTGAATTTTTTTGAGTCCCACACTAGGTGACCAGTCTAGAGATTTTAAAAGGATAGCCTAGAGCAAACATCTTGGACTAATAGCTTCTACTCCCTGGGCCTCATCTTTATCTGTCGGGGATGGCCAAGTAGGGACTATGCTAGGAAACAGTCTGGAGCTATAATGGGACTCAGAGGGAAATGGTGCTGTGATGGACTAGTTATGTCTGCCATGAATCTGTCAGGGGCTGTGATGGTACATGTGACCTGTACTGGCCCTTCCTGGTTCAAAGTGCTATTTCTTGTATCTCTTTGCAGTGATTCTCAACTGAATTGTCCCACTGAGTCAACCCACAGGTATATGCAGCCTAATATTTTGTCTATGACAGAGGTGCAGAGAGAAGTATCACAGGAGAGTACACCTGTTTTCCAGGACTTAAAGTTTAATAATTTGCTTCCTTACAGGCTTTAATAATCCATTAGAAATCAATCACTTGTGAATTTAACTAATCTTTATGGGAAATAATTTAAAATTTCCACCTCAGCAGCTTCCTGGGGGAAATGAATTCCGTTTCTGCATCGCCTGCATTACCTGGTACTTCTTTTTAAATTTCTGTTTAAATTATCTAAGCTGCATAAAAGATGGACAGAGGGAGCATCCCTGCCTCTAATCAGGAGCTGACGAGTGTGTCCTCTGTCGCCTCTCAGCCTGTCCTGAATTCTGTGGATTTCATCTCCCCTCTCAGACGGTGCCTCTTGGGGATGAAGAGGATGGTGGTTCTGGTTGCCAGACAACAGCCCATGGAGTGAAAATCGCTCTGATCTTTCAAAGCTTGGATAAAATGCCACCTCCTCTAGGAAGCCCATTCTCATCTCCAAGGGTAAGAATTAATCTCTACTTAGTCTGAGGTTTCAAAGTACTCGAGCCATATAACAACTATCTGCTGCATAGAGAAAAATTCATTATATGTTTGAAGCACTTCCAAATCCTTCTGGGCCCCAACAGTTTATAATAATGATAACAATAATAATACTTAACAATAATAGCTAGTATAGATCCTTTGCTATGTATCAGATACTATGCTAAGCATTTTAGTTACATAGATTCTCTCATCTTTACAGCAAACTTTTGAGGGAGGCAATGTTATTTCTACTTAACAGTTGAGGAAACTGAGGCACCGAGAGAGGAAGTTATTTTTCTCAAATTTAAATGTGAGAAAACAGAAGCTCAGAGAAGGTAAGTATTTAAACTTAGGCCATAAAGCCAACAAAAGGCAGAGCTGAGGCTTAGCGCCAAGTTGCCATTACATCGAGTTACCTCTCTCTCCATCTCCCTCTGTCTCTATTTCTGTCTCTCTGTCTCTCCATCTTTCTCAAAAATATTTCATGTTGTGCCATGTGTTAGAAGTTGCTACTTGCCTGCTCTGCTCAGTGTATTAGGAATTACTTGAGGTCAAGACTGTGATTATTTTTTTATCTCCACAAATTCCCTTTCTAGAGCAAGGGTTCCAGAAATGAGTGTGCGTTCACCATCCCCTTTCCTCTTCCTGTGGGCTTGAGCTAGACTACATATCCCTTGTAGTCAAGCCAACTGATGTGACTGAGTTGTGGTCAAGGAAAGGGGGCAGAAGCGACTTGTCCACTTCTTGGACTTGTCCCTAATTAAACAGCCCCCCTATGGTTCTCCATGTTCTCTCTCTTCCCAGATGGATGCAGAGGACCCAGCTGTGTGACAATGTTACTATAAACTTGTGGCTTAACACAACCCACGTTCATTATCTCACAGGTTCTGTGGGTCAGGAGTCTGGACCTGGCTTAGGTGGATCCTTTGCAAGATTGTAATGAAGGTAATGGCAAGGGCTGGGTTCTCATCTGGAAGCTGGATTGAGGAAGGATCCACTTCAAAAATCACACACCTCTTTGTAGATTTTAGTTTTTTGAGTTATGAGCCTGGGGGCTTCAGTTTCGTGATGGCTATTGGTCAAGGCTGCTGTCAGTGCCTAGAGTCAGCCTGCAGTTTCCTGACACATGGCGTGCTCTAACATGGTTGTTTGGTTGCCCAAAGCCAGGAGAGAGTGAGAGATTCTACCAAGATAGGTGCTATACTCTAATGCAACCTCGTCATATATTAAATCATATATATCCTATCATTTTTGCTGTATTCTATTGGTTAGAGGCAAGTCACAGGTCATACCCACACTCAAGGGTTTTGAGTTATTTTTTTCTTATTATCCCCTACTTACTGGGTCAGGCGTAGTGGGGATGACTAGCTGTGGGTATAAATGGGTAGAGGGGAGCTGCTTGTTTCTGGGGAATGACAGTAACTTCCCAATGTGTAGTGGGTCTAACCAAGTCCCCAACAGTTAAAGAGGTAGATCTAACCTTCTATTTTACTAATGCTACTTCTTCCTTATTAGCTCAAACATATGAACTCACGGTCCAACAGGGCCTAACGAATAGCTCGAGGCCACCTAACAGCTGTGATCTCCTGCCAGGAGCTTGGAGCAGTCAGTAATTGTCATTGAAGCTGAACGTAATGGATTAGATGACTCTTGACTATTTGCATTTAATTTATCAAAATTATATCACGAAACTGGGGCACGATGAAAGATTGCTGTCAGATAGGAAAATAGGTGCAAATAGGTCCTTAGGCGCATAAGGAAGAAGGATTGGGAGGAAAACGGAACCCATCTCGGTTGAGCTTGATCTGTGTGCCAGGCGCTGTTCCCAGCCTTTAGATGCACAAAGTCATTTAAATCTTATAAATGCTCTGTGAGCTAATGTAA
>NW_011888797.1:8719753-8721289 GCF_000151845.1 Pteropus vampyrus | reverse complement strand
CTCGTCATATATTAAATCATATATATCCTATCATTTTTGCTGTATTCTATTGGTTAGAGGCAAGTCACAGGTCATACCCACACTCAAGGGTTTTGAGTTATTTTTTTCTTATTGTCCCCTACTTACCAGGTCAGGCATAGTGGGGATGACTAGCTGTGGGTATAAATGGGTCGAGGGGAGCTGCTTGTTTCTGGGGAATGACAGTAACTTCCCAATGTGTAGTGGGTCTAACCAAGTCCCCAACAGTTAAAGATGTAGATCTAACCTTCTATTTTACTAATGCTACTTCTTCCTTATTAGCTCAAACATATGAACTCACGGTCCAACAGGGCCTAACGAATAGCTCGAGGCCACCTAACAGCTGTGATCTCCTGCCAGGAGCTTGGAGCACTCAGTAATTGTCATTGAAGCTGAACGTAATGGATTAGATGACTCTTGACTATTTGCATTTAATTTATCAAAATTATATCACGAAACTGGGGCACGATGAAAGATTGCTGTCAGATAGGAAAATAGGTGCAAATAGGTCCTTAGGCGCATAAGGAAGAAGGATTGGGAGGAAAACGGAACCCATCTCGGTTGAGCTTGATCTGTGTGCCAGGCGCTGTTCCCAGCCTTTAGATGCACAAAGTCATTTAAATCTTATAAATGCTCTGTGAGCTAATGTAATATATTCATTTTTCAAACAAGGAAGCTGAGGTTCAGAGAGGTTAAATAACTTGCTCAAGGGTACACAGCTATTAAGCAGCAAAGGCAAGAATAAAACTTGGCTCTGTTTGACTCTAGGGTGATGTGCTTGCTTTAGGTGGTGCCAGCATGAGCTCTCTTCACTTACCTTTATTATCCACACAAATTTATATAGCTTGTCTACATATGGATTTCACAGCCGGGACCCCCTGCTGGGAAGCTTCGCTGGATCTGCCCTGGAGTGAGGCTGGGAAGGAGAGGGGAAGAGAAGGAAGTAGGACTTGTTCTAACTCATGGACAGAAGAACGGAGAAGTGGCAGGCAGCTTGGAGATCTTCCAGATAAGGCTTGGAAAGCTATTGATAAATCTTGACCTGTTTAAAGAATGCTTGAATTATTGTATCTCCAAATTGTCTCTCAAATCTTTTTACCTTCTCCCTCCCGCTGTCACGTTCATAGATCTCCATCATCTCTCTCTTATGGACAATTGTAATACTTAATGGGTGGCTGGCTCCAGTTTTACTCCCGTCTGATCCATTCTAATGAAATCTCTTTAAAACGAGTGAACCGTTTAACTTTCCTGCTTGAATGTTTCAAGGGTTTCCCTTTGCTTTTCATACTACATCTGAACTTCTAGATGTGGTTTATAATGCTCCACAAGGTTGAGTCTTTATTCACATTTTTCATTACTCCCTCCTTGCTCTTTCTAACTGAATAGAACTTTTTTTTTTTCCCCCTAAAATGATTTGTGCTCTCCCTGGCCTCAAGCATTTGGTTGGTACACGCTTGCTTATTCTATCCCTGCATTCAAAATGATGTTTACATAAATAGACATGTGTTTTTATCTGCC
>NW_011888797.1:8716756-8718388 GCF_000151845.1 Pteropus vampyrus | reverse complement strand
GTGAGAGGCTGATCATTCAGATTCTACCATGATCACGCTGAGCTTTGTTGACCTATGGTTTAATTTAGTTGACCTATGGTTTCATATGAGATAATGGAGATCTCTATTTGTCGTTTACCCCAATATCTGACTTTCTATGCTGTCACTGCCAAGAGACAGTTTCTTTGATCTTATCACAATTTGGACTAGGAGGATCTTGGTTTATAGTTTTAGTTTTAATTCTTCTCTAGATTCTACCTGAGCACTGTGCAAAACTGTAAGATCCAGCTCCACCTTCACGGCTGCTCACTCAGTATAATTCCTGTGGGGGAGAACTGTTTGGCAAGAGATTTATCATTGCCTTTAGACTCTTCTAGATTCTAATCTGTCATGCCAGCCTGCACTGTCACCAAAACTTCGCTGGAGTACCCTTGTTTCTGTAAAGTTCTTCTGCCTATGGAGGCCTACTTCTCTGCCCACAGGAACCCAGATCAGGTCATCAACCTCAGGGATGAGAACAGTGGGTGCTCTTTCCTCACTGATGAAGGGCTTGTCCCTCCCTGGAATTTGGTTTATTTAAACTTCTTTGCATCTACTACTCATTGGTGACTTTAAAGAAAAGTATGACATTGAGTTTGTCTGGTGTTTTCTTCTGCTAATGATGGTCCTTTGCAACCTCGTGCATCCTAACTAGCAGTGGATCTCCTATGTTACCTTTCGTAACAGTTCTAACATTTGTAATTACTTGGAAAACTCCTGACTCTACAGCCAGTCTGTAAGCATCATGAAGGCATGAGATGTTTGCTTTGCTCAGTGAAGTACACCCAGGGCCTGGTCCATTGTGGGTGCTCAGGTGTATCGTTGAGGCTTGGTGCTGGGTGCTGGGGCAGCAGGTTGGATAAGAAAAGCCCGGTCCTCCAGCTGCACATGGTTGAGAGGTGAACCTGGGTCAGTGCACATCTATTTCTTCAACTGGGAAATGACTGTCAACACCTAGGTTTTCTGGGCTGTGTCTCTGGGCTCATCATGATTTAGGGAAATCATCATCTTTGTCATAGGACATGGAGGGACCAAGCTTCTTTGCATCCATCCAGACCTTCTCTCATGATGCATGAGCTGAGTCCTGCCTTCCTCTCTGGGCTGTGGAGGGTGGGAGCCAAGTCTGTGGCAAGATCAATGATCTGGTTTCCCCTGGGCCTGTGAGAATTGGAGAACTGGAGAATTGGAGAGAATCGCAAGAATGGAAGAGGCTTTGCTAAGTGGAGAGCACTAAAATTCAAGTTCAACTGCCCTTGTTAGAGGAAGAAATCAAAATAGGGGAAGCACACACCTCTGGGCAGGCCCAAGAGGCAATTCCCACTCAATCTTTATCAGCAGCGTGGAAAGTAATAGCAATAATTTATTGACACTTTCTGTGCTAGGTACTGTGCTCAATACTTTACATATATTGTTTAGCTAACATCACCCTCTGAATCAGGTGACATGTTCCTATAGTACCTATTCAGCAGGTGACATGCTTGGGTTCAGATAGGTTAAGTTGCTTGCCAAAAGTCACACAACTGGAGAGTGATAGAGCCACGATAGAAAACCCAGGTCATTTGATCTTGAAGCCTGCGATTTATCAGCCACTGCCCTGCCATTGATTGTCTACCT
>NW_011888797.1:8695481-8714391 GCF_000151845.1 Pteropus vampyrus | reverse complement strand
CCTGCCCACTCTGCTCTTTATAAATGTTCTCCTCAGATGCAGCCCTGCGTGGTGTTCCAGCTCTGACAGAAGTTGGCCGCTAGGCGTGCTGGCCCAAGGGCCTCTTGGGAGGGGCCTAACTGTAGGCCAAGTTCAGCTGCAGGCTGTGCATTGTCTGGGGACACCTGGCAAGAGTAATCAAGCAATTCACAGATGGCTGCCACCTGTGCTGGGCTTAGAGGTGCCTCGAGGGGCCAAGCCAGGAACTGAGGCTGGCTGCTGCTACTGCCAGGCTTGGGGCTGCTCAGCAAGAGGTATGGGACATGCTGAGGCCAGAAGCTGCTTGTTTGGGTTTTTGTTAACCTTTGAAGGATTTTAGGAAAGTCTGCAGCATAAGCCAAGACAGGCCATTTGTATGGAAAAAAATTACTTGAGGCAGCTAGGGTGGGCCCACAAGTTGGGAGGGGTGGGGTCTCAGGAATCACCTGGGTGGGGCAACTTTTATTAGCTAGGTTGAGGGAGCTCAGATATGGTGGCTGCCTGCATCTCCAAGCCTGGAGTGAGGAGGGCTCAACTTTGCCAGCACTTCTGTCTGGGAGAAAGGGAGAAAGCTGCCCCTCCAGCCCTTTCCCTGAAACCAGACAATTCAGTCCTTTCCAATATGTCCGTGGCACTCCTCAAGCAGCTGCCCCAGCTTTGGAGCCCAGAGTAAGTGAGTTGGCATGTGCGGGCCCTTTAAGAGGAATGTCTGTGACCGTACAGTCTTCTGTTTCACTCTGCCACAATCTCCACTGGTTTTCACAGCCAGAGGTTGTAGGAACTTCTTTTCCTGGCACTGGAACCCTGGACTGGGGAGCCCAGTGTGGGGCCAGGAACCATTGCTCCTTTAGGGTGACCTCTGTAGCCAAAATATCACTCCTGATTCTCAAACACCACACTCAGTTGTGGGACCAGCCCTTTTCAAGTCTTCACCCCTCCTACCATTCTCAAGGTGACCTCTTATGTATGTCCCAAGTTGGAGAACTTCTGTACAGCTAGACCTCAGGCTACTTCCAATGATGGTTATTTTGTAATTTAGTTATAATTTTGATGTGGTCATGAGAGGAGGCAAGCACAGTGTCTACCTACTATGCCATCTTGACCAGAAGTCCTCCCAAAACCAAGAGCTATTTCCTCTGACCCGGACATTCTTCATCTGCCCGTATCTGCCATTTTCTGTGCCCTAGGAGCCTGCTCCTATGGACTGGACCTGTAGGGCTCTTGGCATTTTGGCTTCTGGTTGGGTTCAGACAGTTCAGAGGCTAGGAGGGGAGGAAGTTGGGGTGTGAATGCATCTCACTTTCTGCTTTGTTGTGGTTTTGGTAGTGGATGTAGGTGGCTCCTTTTGCAGGTTCCAGCTCTCAAACAGACTCTGAGAGTAACTTTTCTCCCTTGTCCTTCAGACTTAGTGGTGGCTCTAGCTTCCTGCTATTGCTAGTCCCTGAGAGCCTCAACATCCCCTGTGGGCTCTCTGAATCCCGCCCACCCCTGTGTGCCCACCCAAGTTCCTTCATTAAAAATATCTTCAAAAATACCAGCTGAGTAAGCTTCTGTTTCCTGCCAAGACCCTGACATAATTTTTCATCAAAGATCTAAAATTCAGGAATAAGATTTCAAAAGCTAGCTTGGCTCAGAGCCTGTTTTGAGAAAATATTCACTTTCTTCCAGAAAAACAGTTCCTGTCCTGACCTCATCTCATCGTGCCTTCTGCAGGCCTCTGTGGATTGACTCCAGGCTCGCAAAATCAGCCAAGGTCCCCGGGGTCAGTGAATGCCTGTTATTTTCAGGCATCTGTGATTGGATCCACCCTATGGCTGCACTTACATAGCACTGATAATTGTGGTAGCTGAAAGGAGATATAATCTAATTAGGATCATTCTGGGTGTTGGTGCGAAGGAGAGGGACAGATGTCTCTTCATTGTAGCTGTGGGAACTGTTCCTGATTGTAGGATGATGCATGAATGGGATCTTTGGGTGGAATCTTTAGGAGAACAGCTTTCCAGCCTGTCTGGCCCCAAATGGAGAAAGATTTGGCCAAGGATCCCATCCTGGGGAGGGGGCCTTCGTTCCGCATTATTGTGACCTGCATTTCTCTTCTTCTCTCTATCTCCTGTCTCACTAGGTGAGTATGGTATTTGTTGGGCATCCAGCAGGCTTGGAAGCACAGATTAGGGATGGAGAGTGGTGTGGGTGGGAAACTGCAGTGAATCCAGACCAAGGATGGGAGCTTTTTGGCAGATAGTGAATTTTCTCTCTCAGTTGGCTGAAGAAGGGAAGGAGAAATGACATTTGTGGCACAGATATCATAGATAGGCACTGGTTGGTGTGCGTTGTCTCATGAGGTCCTCACAACCTCTGAGGTGGGCAGCAGTGTGTCTAATTTACAACTGATTTGCGAAGGTTCAGAGAGGTTATGTGACTTCCAAGTGTGAAGGGATAGACCAATAGTCTTGAGCTTCATTGTATGAAATGGAATCTTTCTTTGGTTTGGAAGAAGTCATTTAAATCTTTTGAGCTTCACTTTCTTGGCCTATGAAATGGGCATAATAGCACTTGCTGTAGAGAGCTATTGTGAGAAACAAAGAGATAACGGGTGTGGTCAGACTGTAAACAGAAACTATAAGTCAGTGTGAAAAACTGTGATAGCAGCAAGATGCCATATAGGAAAAATTAGGGAAACAGTGTAGTTCTCAGGGCAGTCAGGAAAATATTTTTAAAGCTTATTTACTGTTTGCAGACAGTTTTTTTTCTTTTTAGAAAATTTACATTTTTTTTTTTTTCTGGTGGCTTTGCTGAGTGGCTGAGGGAGGTTATGGGGGAGGTAATATTCCCTCAAACCACCCTGTGGGCCCTATTGGTTATTATAGTTACATTACTGGTAACAGAATGGGCTTCCTTATCTTGTGGGACCCAGAGGTTTTCTTAATATTACTTTTAGAATTTCAGTGTCTAATATGATAGTAAATAGGCACATCTGGCTGTTTAAATGGAAATAATTCATAGATATAAAATTAATTCAATTTCTTAGTCACACTAGGCTACATCTCAAGTGTTGACAGCACATACGGCCATTGGCTGCCATATTGGGACAGCACAGATTTAAAACATTCCCATCATCACAGAATGTTCTGTTGACTAGTACTGTTCCAGAGGGTCTTGCAATGCCAAAGCTGACCAAGTTATCAGAATCCATCTTGTCTGATTCCCAATTTCACCAATAAAAGGACTGGGGCCTAAGAGAAGTACAACCGTGCTGGGATCCAGTGTGCTAAAAGTGCTCGGTAATGACTTAAATAATAAATGGATACACGTGTGCTGGGGCCAGCAGCTCAGTGTTTCCAGAAGAGAAGGGAGTTCCTGCCTGATGACTCCTTAGAGAATCGGATGGGTGCAGATCGGGATGGGAGAGATAGACACCTGCTTGGATGACATTTGGGGGCCAGGTTGTTTGCTCAGCCTACTTGTTGTGGATCGCTCTCCTCATGAGGGAGGCTGCCATCTGCATTTTTAGAGCTTGATGAGAAGCCCTGGTATAATTCCTTCACTCTGAGATTCCTGGCTTTTAAGCTCCACAAGTTAGATGGCCTGGCCAACCAAAGCTGGGCTTGACTCTTACTCTGGCCCAATAACATGGACACTCAGGAGTCACACAGACCTGGAGTCAGATCCGTGGTCCACTGCCAATGGTTGTGAAACCATGTGCAAGCCATTTGAACTTTGGTTTCCTCAACTGTAAAATGCGAGTGCTACTAACTGTTGTCTCCTCTTTGGGTTATTGAAAGAGATTAGATCATGGCTACAGGGTGTTAGCATGGGGCCTAATCCCAGTGAATGCCCGATAAATATTAGCTGTTATTAGGGACGATTTATTAATTGGCAAGACTCATGCATCCACTTTCTTGCCTTTTTCATGTTAAAACTATTTCTATGGCTCCAGCTAGCACCTGTGAGGAGGCATTTCTTCTACCCTCCTGGGGTAGTTAATATGCAGCTGTGATGAAGAGATAGGTTTAAATCATTTGGATGGTGGACCTGAGCAGGAGCTGCTTATTTGGGTCGAGGGATCATGCAAGGCTCTGGAGCTCTCCCACTCACACCTTGTATCTCTGGCCCATAACTAGTATAACAGCACATAACAGTGGTTCTGGGCTTAAGCCCAGAAGCTCTTATACTCAAACCCCAGCATACAAATCTGCTGTAATCACAAGAGTCAGCCATTTCCCAACCCAAGTCTTCAGAGAGAAGCAGTGAAAGAGGAAATTCATTTCAGTCTGTGAAGACGTGGGGCACAGGATTCTTTGAAGGCTCTTGTCAACCAAAGTCAGAGTGGAAACATGCGTGCATTAACACGCACAGATATACATGTCACTCAAGCCAGGAGAAATGCAAGTTTCACACGAATCTATCCATGAGGGAGTTGGGTTGGAGGACCAAGCAGATGGACTGGGGGTTGCATGATGGAAGGAAAAAAAATTCCGGAATAAGCAGCCCCCAAGAGGTGATGAGGGAAGGTATCAGTCTGATGGGGAAGATAAAATGTTCGTAGGAGCAAGTTCCAGCTGCAGTTTGAGTACAGAAGAGGGCATGACTAACCTTGGAAGGGAGAGGCAGAGCAGTTTTCAGAGAAGAGATGCATTTCAGTGGGATTTTGAAGGATGGATAAGAATTCATCATGTGAAGGGCAGGAAACTCTTTTCTGAAGAGGGATCAGCATGTATGAAAACAGAGGCCATTAAGAAATCTCTCTTGTCTCTCATGGGGTTTAATTTGAATGGAGGGGACAGATAATAAGCAAGTAGGCCAAGAGAGTCATAAGCACCGTTTGAGCAATCAACATGGATGCAATAGCAAAGGAGGGACCCACTCTGGTTGTCAGGGAAGGACTGTGGAAACACATGACCTTGACTGGAGTCTTGAAGGAGGAGGATGGAAAGCACCTTTTGGCCAAGTGCTGCTGCTGATACCTTTGGCTGGAGCAGCCTTGAGCTGTATGTCTTAGAAAACCAGTTCTGCATACAGGATGCAGGAGACCTTCTATTCCCCACCCAGTGACTTGTATTGTCCCTTGGACCTTCTTATCTTGGCCCTTAGGACCCTCCCCTGGTCTTGTCTATTGGGTCAGCTTCTGAGTCTAGGGATAGCTCGTGGGTCCCTGTACCTGGGAAACTTCCTTTGACCTCTGTCTCCACACTGGGCCAAGTCCTGCCCTTCTCTGCTTGCAAAGGACCTTTTCCAAATACAGTTGTCACATAAGGACCACATGGTATGGGACTGTTTGCTTTTTGGTCTCCCAGCCAATCTGCAAGTATCTGGAGGGCAGAAAAAGTGTTGGGTTCACCTCTGATGCCCAGCACTTAGACATATAGTAGGCACCTGGCAAATATCTGTTTCGAAAGAGTAAATACTTTAGCTCCCTGCGGGCAAGCGCCACATCTTTTAACTCTGTACCATTTCTTGTCCCTGCACCTCTACCCTGCAGTGCCTGGTACAAACTGAGAACCTGATAAGTACTTATGGAATAAATGATTGTTTTAATTATTTAGCGAGTCACCATAGAATTCCTTTAAATAGCACTTATTCTGGTGCATTTAAATGTTCATTTATAAATAACTATTCACCAGGAAGCTTGGAGAAAGATACAGGCTAAGGAGTGGCTAGCAGAAAAAGTTTATGCTACAAGTTTAACAGGACAGTGGAAAGAAAAGAGTGATAAACACGAAAGGTGATGTCCTGGGCACCAGACCTCCTGCATGACATCGAGCTCTCTCAGCCATCCACAAACGGAGATCATCTTTTTGCTTTGATGGCATCTCAGTGAGTTTGCAGGGTAAGATGTAGTCAACAATCTTCTCAGGCTGAGGATACAGCAGTGCAGACAGCAGATGAGCTGTCTTCAAGGGGCTTATAACCAAATGAGTTAACGGTGGTAGACTTCACATTGTGGCCCCCCGTGAACCACACTCCTTGCGTTCACGCCCTGCGTAGTCTGTGCCCATGTGACATGCTTGGGACAACGAAACATTAGCAAGCATAATGCAAGTAAACGGTTGTTGACACTTGCACGCTGGGGCTTCTCTTGGAACCCTTGCTCTGGGAAGCCAGCATCGTGCTGTAGAAGAAGCTTGGGTTAGACCCTTGGATGATGAGAGGCACGTAGACAGAGCCCCGGATGGTCCAGCCTTCGCATTGCTCCCAGCTAAGCTCCTAAGGGAATGCAGAGAGACCTCAGCTATACCACGTGGAGCAGAACTGCCCAGTTTGACTCAGCCGACCACAGAATTGTAGACGTAATAAATCAAGGTTGTTTTAATCACTGAGTTCACATTGATAACCAAAACAGAAATATACGTGACAATGCATCATAGAAATGTAAACTGCTGTGCTATGGCTGGCTAGAAAATTCATTTCTAGAGGAAGCTACAGGACTTGAGAAAGCTGAATAAATGCAAGCTAGTGGGAAAATTTAACACTAACGATTTTCATTTAGTTTTTGAAAGCTTATAATGTACCACAAAACTCACCAATAATGATGGTGATGATGATAATGATAATAATAACACCAATAATAATAATTTACTGAGATTTTTCTATGTATCAGGCATTGTGCTAATTGACTTACATAGATCATTTCCTTTAATCTGAAAAAAACAACTCAATGAAGTAGCACTGTACTGATCACGTTTTTTATAAAGAAACGAAGGCACATAGAGGTTAAGTAACTTGCCAGATTATTATGTGGCTAGTAGGTGCTGATGCTGGGATTCAAGCACAGGCAGACTCGCTCTAGACCCTTGAGCTTCAGAAGTGTGGTCCATGGACAAGCAGCATCCATGTCACTTGGGAACTTGTTAGGAATGCAGACTCTAACCCTCACCCCAGAGCCACTGCGTCGGAATCTGCATTTTAACAAGATGCCCAGAAGATACGTGTGCACACGGAAGTTTGAGAAGAGCTGATCTAGACCACAACAGGGCTTGTGTTTGGCACAGTTAATGAGCTCCCAGGTGATTTTTACACTCGTTAAATTTTGACAGCCACGGGCCCTGGGGAGCAGCCTTGTTTTCAAAGGGCCCAGACCAACTGTCTCAACACCAGGGAGTGAGCCATCGAGGCTTTTGGGTAAGGGCACATGCGACATAATGAAAATCATACACCTTTCAGTGCTTGGCAGACTTGAGTTTGCAGCTAGCCCTGCTACCTGTTGGCTGCGGTAACGAGCGAGTCACTCCTTACCACCTCAGCTTCCTCATTTGTAAAACGGGTGTGGTGATACCCAAAGAATCCTCACCATCACCCTTCCTTATTGAATACATCTGAGGGACCATTTGTTCTTGGATGTTGTCACAAACTTCTTTAAAGTTTAAAGCACATTCAGAGTATTTATGTGTTAGGAAATAGAGGACCTGGCCACTCGGTCACTGCTCCTCCCTCAGGTGTAATATGAGAGTGTTTCAAATGAATGGACCAACTGGGCATTTGATGATTCTCAGATGGATTTTGGTGATTAGTGTGTGTGTGTGTGTGTGTGTGTGTGTGTGTGTGTGTGTGTTTGTGTGCGTGTGTGCGTGTGAGAGAGAGAATGATGGGGAGGGGATGGAGGATGGGGCTTCTGGACACCTTGTGGATTTTCTTCTCAATTTTCAGGGATGAATTTTACCCCCTTTCTCACCTCTCATGGCAGCTGGGTAAACCCAGAAGTGATCACCAAGCTGACTAAGAATTCGTAGCTGCAGGAAATGGTTTTGACCATTTTGGCTTTGATTTCCTGAGGGCTGGGGTTCCACAGTTTTAGAAATGTACATGTTTTAGAAAACAGAAGTTAAAGGCACTTTAAAAATGGAAAAGTCCTAAGTTCCAAGCACGGGTGGTAAATTAACAGGGGAGGTGCTTTTGGAACCAAGGTTCAGTTACACTCTGGGCCCCTCGAATCCCACCGGCAGGCCCCCACTTAAACCACGCCCATAGAAGGTAGGAGTCATGTCTCATCTTTAGGATGGTCCCTGGGGAGGCAGGGTAGGTGACAGCCCTCTGGTACCCTGGGGATTAGAGTGTTTGGTCTTGTGCACCCCCACCGGGGAAAGAATTTGCTTTCCTGCCTAGCAATGCAGACCAGCACTTGGTGCAGAGGATTTTCAGTTCGAACACCCTGCCTGCATTCTTCATGGTCTTTTAGGTCTAGTTTTGTTTTTGTTTTTTTCTTCCTCTCAATAGCAGCTTCCCTTTAGGCATGGCTATTAAGACCTCCCTTCCTGTGAAATAGCCTGGGCTCTGCGAGGCATGAGCTTAATGGGAAGAGATGCTGCGCCCAGCATTTAATCCTGGGCATCCAAGGATGCCAGCGACGATTGGTTTTGTGCACTAATCTGCTTAATGAGCGCATCTCCTGGAAAACCTGGGGACCACTGGGAGGCTGCTGATGGAGATTAGGAGGGTGGCTGGGGCGCTTTGCTGTTTCAGACTTGACAGTGTACAGAGCCTGTTCTAGTTCTCTAGGTACAGTACATTGTTTCATTCTCACCCCAGTTATTTGAAATGGATATGATTATTCCTGTATTGCAGAGGAGGGAACAACCTTAGATATTTCATAACTTGCTCAAAGTCTTATAACTAATAAGTGATGAAGTTAGGACTTGAAAGTCAGCCTTCTCGCGGATCTGGTCATTGGGACGTCAGCATCATCAAAACATAGAATCTGAGCCTGGGAGCGGCCGTGGAGTTCACTCAGTTCACAGGTACACTGAATTCAGGTATCCCAACGACAGTGTTCTTACCAGTGGCCATGCGACCTCTGCCTGTGTCATTTTCGTCTCACCGGGAACTCATTTCTTTGCCAGGCAGTGGACTCCTTTGTTATACAACTGACATTGACAAAGTCCTTTCTGTTGGGCTTAATCTCTCCCTGGGCCTTCTTCCTAAGGTCCTAGCTCTGCTCCTGGGGCCTCCTCCCTACATGGCCTTTTAGAGACTGAGGCCTCATTGCCTCTGCTCCCTGGTCCTCTCTGAGAGACCCAGCCTTAGACTTTCAACGCCCCCAGCCATGCCATTGTAGATGAAGGAACCCACCTGCCATTGCTTTTTGCCCACAAAGGGCTGATTCATCCAAAGGAGTGGGCCGGACACCAAGGCTGGAAGAAGCATTTCTAAGAAGCAGGAGCCAGAGCCAGCCTGGCAGGGAAACACTGTTTAATAGCGAAGCTGTCACTTATTCTGTCTGCCTAATGGTACACAGCTAGTCAGTGGCAGAGGGGGGCTTGGAGCCAGGTGGGTTTGACTCTGAGATTTGTTTACTTTTCCTTCTACGTGCTTCCTCCCACAGACTTCTCTCCGCAGTGGTCCACAGAAACCACTTCTGTATCTGTGTCACCTGTCCCCTGCCAGGACACCCTGCAGGAAGGTCTCAGTCTCTCTTGATTGCCCAGGAACAGAGACACATTTGCTGGATCAATGCCCACTGTTGAGAAGCTTCTGGGCAGAGCCCTCCTGGCAAACACCTACTATGCGCTCCCTGATTTCCCGGGCAGGCTACCCCCAAAGAATCCTTTCCGATAGGCTTCTGAGAATTTGCCTGTTGGAATGGTATGCTGGCAGGAGGCAGACATGGGGCAAGAGACACTCAAAGGGAAAATAACCTGCTGTGTGAACTTAGGTAAGTCCCCTCCCCTCGCTGGGCTTTGCCTTCCTCCCCTGAGGGATGGAATGGGACCATCGGGCCAGCTCAGTGGCTCTCAGTGGTCACCAGCTGTGCCAAACCCCCAGCCCTGGAGATGCCATCTATTTGGTCTGGACAGAGGTGTGGGCACTGATGGTTTTTAGGAGCTCTCTGGGGATTCCGGCATACAGCCAGGCTTACGAACCAGTGGGCTAGATAATAGCAGTTTCTTTTCTGGATTTGTGAAGAGATTAAGACTTTACACAAGTTCCCAAATCTTGTCTTACTTGATTGTCACAAGGAGTGGTGGATGGGATAGGGATTCTGGGCTCCCCTTGGGAACTGAGGACATAGGTGCTTAGAGTTTAAGTGACTTGCCTATGGCCGCATGGAGAGACTATAGCAGAACTGGGATTGACGATTAGAAATGCCTATTCCATGTTCTGCTCTTTTCATGTCACTGGGCAGCCCTCTTACTAATGGACTACCCCCTGCCAAATGGACCAGCATTCTCCAGTGCAAGCCTTCAGTAGTAATAATAATAATTTACAGCTTACCAGGCACGACAATGTGCTGGACCCTCCATGGGTGGTGTCCTTGTAGCTCTCCCAGCAACTGTGCAGGTGGGTGTGTTACGCTGGGGTTCACAGTTGAAGAATTTGAGGAACAGAGAAGTTTAAAAATTCACTCAGGTCGCACAGCTGGCTCATAGCAGAGATGGTATCTAATCTCTGGTTCATCTGATTGGCAAAGTCCAGGCACCCTCCCCTGCACCACAAGGCCTGACCTCAGAAGCATGGCAAGATTCAAGCCTTTCTGCCTCCTGCTCAGCCTGTCGCCTCGGAAACGACTGTCAGTCACTCATGGGTATTGATGGCTTTCTGCCTTCCCTGGCAAGGCTCCACTGAGCCCTGTGGCTGAGATTCAATTACACAATCGAAAAGACAAACAAATTAAAAGAGGAGCAGGGTTCTGTAAACAGCTTCTTTAATGACTCTGAGGACCAAGCCTGCCTCCCCGCTTTGGCGTGAGCATCTCTCAGCATCTTGGATGTCTGGGTTTTCTGACAGACACCTGCAGTGCATTAGGTCAGTGACGATAGGTAGGCATGGCTCATGGCCAAGGCCAGAGGGGACAGTCCTAAGGATAATATACAGATGTTGCTCTAGAAGGAGGGTACGCATTTGAACCCAGAGATGGTAAAAACTGGATGGCATGTCAGGATCCCTCTCCTGGGGAGCCCCACCCAGAGATGCTGGTTCTGTAAGCCTGGAGGGGAGGTGTCCGGTAATCTGCACACTAACCAGGCCTCCCCAAGGTGATCCCAATTCGGCTTGTCCCTGACCATGTGTCTGAGCAACCCCAAGTTCTTCCTGCTTTAGACAAGGCCCAGAGTGGGGAGTAACTTCCTTAAACTCACAGGGCAGGTTTTCGGGAAAGCTGGACTCCTGGTCCTGTGCTCTCTCCGTGACGTCATCCTGTCTTGTTCCGGGAATGCAGTCTCTAGCACCAGAGATCTAGGAGGATAGCAGCCAGGTATATTTGTTTTCCCAGGGCTGCCGTAACAAAGTTCCACAGACTGAGTGGCTTAAACAACAGAACTTCTCAGTTCTAGTTCAAAGTCAAGGGCTCGGCAGGGCCACAGTCCCTCTGAAGCCTCTGGAGAGGATCCTTCCTTGTCTCTTCAGCTTCTGGTGGCTGCTGGCAATCGCCGGTGTTTCTTGGCTTGTGGCAGTGTCACTCCTACCTCTGCCTCTGTTGTCACATGGCCTGCTACCCCGTGTGTCTGCATCTCTGTGTCTCTCTTCGTCTTATAAGGACACCAGGCGTATTGGATATAGGGCCCACCTTGCTCTAATATGACCTCATCTTAATTAATTACATCTACGAAGACCTTTATTTCCAAATAAGATCACATTTGAGGTTCTGGGTAGGTGCGAATTTTTGAGGCACACTATTCAAACCGCAATAGCAGGTAATACACTGTTCCACCCCAACTCTCCAAATGACAAGACTCTTCCCAACCTTCAGGTCCCAGGGAAAAAAAGCCACCTCCCCAGAGAAGCCCTCCCTGACCACTCCATCTACACCGAGGGCCTCTTGCTCAATTACACTTTATTAAGCCTCCTATGTGCTTCCTTCACAGCAACAGGACCATTTCACGATCTGTCTGCACCCCAGACCCTAAACTCCTTGAGAACTGGAACTGTGCCAGTTCTGCTCTTCAGGTGCCAAAGTGGCCCTGAGCATGTGGTCATCATCGAATGCTTCCTGAAGGAACGAAGGAGGAACTGCTTACCAGGCTCTAGTCTCGGTCCTGAGCCTGCTGTGTGACCTCAGGAAGCCTCTGAGCAGCTTCAAGCCTCAGTGGCCTCATTTGTAAGAGGAAGCCCAGTGGGAATCCCTCCAGGGGCCCATCATCTCTAGAGGAGTTTGTCACTGTTTCCATCGTAACGATGGTCCTGGTATTCAAAAGTCCCCTTCTAGCAGATCGGCTTTTTTTCCCAGCCTTCCTCGGGGGCTTCTGTAGCTTCATTTTCCAGTCACCTAATTTGGATGATTTTGTTTTTCTCAGCATTTATAAACACTCTCCTTTTCTCATCCCACCCCTCCCAATTTTGTCCCTCCCTCCCATCTCTGATGTTAGAAAGTGAGGTCAGGTACCCAGTGAGTCTAATTACCCGGGAAAGTAATTAACATTTCTAATAGAAACTGCCACTGCTCATTTTCATCGAGGCCACACAAAAGCAATAAGGTAAAAGAGTTTCGTAATTAAAGACTCGTTACCGTGGGCTCCCCATTTCAGTCGGCAACTAATAAGTCTTTTGCTGGGGGGAATAGGCGTGCTGAGCATCGTGGAGATGGACAGGGACCCTGCTGGAAACCGTCTTGTTTTTCTCTTGCCTCTTGCTCAGTTTTCCCCTTCATCTGGGTTCCATCTCTGGCTTCCATTCTCCTCTCTGAGAGACAGTCTCGTTTCAGCGAAGGCTGAACAACCCATAAAAACTCTTGGCTGTGACCTTGAGGATGACTCAGTGCAGCTTGGGAATGTGAGGCTAAATGATTAGCTCAAAGACGCAGGAGCGAGTGGGCAGGAGCTGGCAGAGGAGCCCTGTGGGGTCTGGGGTGCGCTGGACAGAACGGGCGGAGCGAGACGGAGTTCCATTTCTCCTGGCTTTGTTCTGTAATCTTGGCAAATCTCTTACATTTTCCAAGACTGTTTGTTGATCCTTAAAAAGGGAATACACTTAACCGGATTGTGAGGCTGGTGTTCAAACCGAAATAATTCTTGTGGTTTAATTTTATCGAACGCTTACTATGCATCAGCCTCTTTGGGCATTTCACAGGTATTGATTGACTCCTCTAATTCTCATGGCAACCCTTTAAGTATGTTTATTACCTCCATTTTCCATATGAGGAAACTGAGGCACGGAAATGTTAAGTAACTTGCTCACCATCATGTCGTTAGTAATTGGGAGAGCTGAATTCCAACCCAGCTCCTATATCTCCTGACCACCTCTCCTGTGTCCCCATAAGATTTTTGTGTTTATTATGGGCGAGGGGTGCTGCTGAGGGTTACAAATCTCTTCCCTGTGTCTCTAAAGGTATCCATTGTGCAAGGGCCAACATGCAGTTTCTGGCCACCCAGGCCACTCTCTGAGAAGCTAAGTCATAGGAGGTATTGATTCTAGTCTGAAGTTTTGAGGTGCCCTTCTAGAAACCTATTCGGTGACAACAGTGAGACACGGAGCAAAGACAACAGGCTCTGAGGCCAAGAACACGTGGATTCAAACCCTCGTCTTATCATTTATTAGCCGTGGTACTTTGAGTAAGTTAATTCACTTCTCTGAGCCTCAGAGAAGTAGATGTCCCATTTTTCTCACCTACGAAATGGGAAATCATAGAGTGGTTTTGATTATTATATAAGGTCCTATTGGCGAAATGCCTGGCATATAGGAGGTATTTATTAAATTACAACCTTTTTTCCTTCTTCTTTATCTCTCCTCTTTTTCCTCATTTAATATCCTATTCATTCAGAAAATAATTCTTGCTTGCCTACGGTGGGGTGAGACCTATTTTCGGCCTGGAGAAAGGTGTGGTGAGCAAGTCAAGGTCTTTGCCTTTTTAGAGCTTACAGAAATTGGGGACAGAAGTTAGTAAATAAGAGAATAATTGTTATGTAACATAACATCACGTAGCAAGAATTTCCCCCATGTGAACTGCAGAGATGGGAATGTTGGGCCAGGTTTTTTCTAAGCTGCCATTTAGTTGTCATTCCGGGTTGAGGTTTTTGAACATCAGCAACAGAAAGCTTGACTGGAGGTCGTCTTGCCTGTAAACGCTGTGCTTCAGGTTATGGGGGTCTGGAAAAAGGAAGGAAGGGGAAGAAAGGATGAGAGAAGGAAAAGGTTGAGGTTAGGATTTTACTGAAGAGAAAAAGCAAATGAGCAAACAAAAGGGAATCAAGGGGCAGAGAAGAAATGAGACCAGGGAGAGCAGTGAGGCCAAGAGCCTGAAGCACGGGAAGTGAGGGTGAGCGGCATAAGGGCTGGCGAAGGGAAGGGGAAATTAGATTCACGATTCTGTAAGCAGCGGGCAGTGGGTATGAACGTGGCCTCTGGAGTCAGCTGTGTAATGTAGGCGGGTTTGCTTAACTTATATAAGCTTTAGCTTTCTCATCTGTAAAAATGGCATCTTTTAGTATATTAGTTATCTATGGCTATGTAACAAATCGCCCCTAAATTTAGCAACTGAAAACAAATGTTTACTATTTTTGCAGTTTCTATGGGTCAAGGATCGGAGCATGACTTTAAAGGGTCCCGTGTCTCAAAATTTCTCATGAGGTTGTAATTAAGGTGTCAGCAGAGGTCGTAGCCCTCTCAAGACTGGACTTGGCTCACTCAGATGGGTGCCATTAGGATTCAGTTTCTCATGGGCTTTTGGAATGCAAGCCTCAGTTTCCCGCTGGCGTTGATTGGAGGCTTCCCTCACGTCCTTCTCACGTGATATTCTCCACAGGCCAGCTCAAACCATGGCAGCCACTTCCTTCAGAGCGAGCTAGTGAGAGCAAGAGAGGGCATGGCAGGTAAGATGGAATCTGCCTTTTGTAATCCGATATCACAAACGGCATCCCCTTTGCAGTCCTCTGGGCATTGGAAGTGAGCCATTAGATCTGGCCCACACTCCAGGAGATTACGTGAGGGCGTGAATACCAGGAAGCCAACGCCACTGGGACCCACTTTAGAAGCTGCTTTCCATACGTAACTGGCTAAGACTGTTGTGAAGATTCAATGAGAAAGTGGAGGAAAAACTTTTAGCATGTGGCCTGGTGCACGGTAACAGTCCGAGGCAGTTCTTATTGCTGTTATTATTACGATTTGATAAATGTTCATCAATACTGCTCTTGTGCAGGTGATGATGGAGAAGGAAAATGCATATAAATGGACAGAAAAGGATGGTGTATCTGTTACCTATTGTCACAATAATGCTGCATAACACACCATCACAAAACCACAGTAGCATTCTATAGTAAAAACTTATTTTTGCTCACAGGTCTATGGATTGACTTGGAGGTTCTGCGGATCTGGGCTTACTTCCATGTCTGTGGTCAGCTACAGGCCAGCGAGGTGGCTTTGCCGATGTTGGTGGGCTCTCTCACTGTCTAGGTCCTCAATAGGGACAACTGAGCTGCCTTGCCTCTGCTCCATGTGGCCTCTCCCTCCATAGCAGGCCAGCCTGGCCTTGTTTTCAGGAAGCCCTTTTCAAACAGGGTTCCGTGAGGCTTCTTGGAACTTAGGCTTAAAACTGTACCCCCTCACTTCTGCCACTTCTATTGGCTAAAGGAAGTCACAAGTCCAGCCCGGATTCAGAGAGTGGTAGAGAAATAGACCCCTCCCCTCAGTGGGAGGAGCAGCAGAGCCCCTTGGTAAGGGGCACAGATAATGGAGAGAGGAAGAATTTGGCTATATTTGCAATCAATCAAACTTAGATGGGAAACGAAAGAGATCTGGAATTTAAATGTTATGTTTTCTAGAACATTGTGTAATTCTGAGAGATTGGTTACTATTGCTGAGTTATGGACTTTTTATTAAGTTATGCTGACATTGTATAAATATAATACTAACAGAGATATTCTAAAACCCTTTGTCCATTCATTCATTCATTCACGCATCAAACATCTGGAGCATGGGTTGACAAACCTTTCCCGTAAAGCATAAGTAATAAATGTTTTAGGCTTTTGGGCCATGTGGTCTCTGTGGTTGTAGTAAGGGCAGCCATAGATGATACGTAAATGACGGGCATGGCTGTGTTCCAGTAACACTCTTTATGAACAGTGAAATTTGAATCGCATGTACTGTTCATATGCCATGAAATATTAATGTTTTCTCTTCAATTATTGAAAGCAGTAAAAATCATTTCTAGCTTGTGGGTTACAAACTTCAGGCAGTGAACCTGATTTGGCCTATGGGCCATAATCTTGCTCCAGACTCCCTCCTGAGTGTCCGCCACACTGTAAACCATCAGGCAGTTGATGTCAATACATCACCCCCCTTTCATCATCATGTAAGCCTGTATTTGACTCAAGAGAAAGAGTAGAAACCATAAGGATCAGGTCTGTTGTCTCTAGAGATGATAAGGAGGGTGCAGATCTGCAGAAATGTCACCATGGCTATTGGCAGGACCCGATACATAATTTGCAGGACCCGGTGCAAAAGAAAAATGCGGGGTTCTTGTTCAAAAGTTAAGATTTTCATAACATCAACCACAGATCATGAAACCTAGCCCAGGCCAGCCTTGGCTGTCAGCTCTGAGCTTGTTTTCTCGTATGAGAAAAACACTGGCTAGTAAGTCCTCCTTCATAGTGTTAAGTGAATTAATAAATGCCATTTTTCTAGCATGTCTCCTGATACATAGTAGGCGAACGAGAAAAGTTTCAGGACATAGTCTGGCATTGTCCCTCACCTGGCTTCTGTTGCTGGTGGTGTTAATGCCACCAGCATTAACATGGTGGCAGGAAGTTTGGGCAAAGCAGCAGGCCAGTGAGGGTTTGCATTTCCATTTTTAGTAGCTTCCTGAAGGCTAAGACATCTGTTTGGATAGCCGGTGCACAATGAGACATTAGGGATTCGGGCTCAATGCAGCGTCATTTGGAAATAGCGTACCTGGGCTTCTATTTATAATATTTCTGTCTTTTTGGTTGGCGTTATGATTTATATCTCACAAATCTCTGTGTTTTTCCTTCCCCTCCTTCTGTTGCAGTTTGACCAGATGATAGAAGGGCAGTGTAGACTTTTGTCCCTTTAATTAAAGCTTTCCCCCCTCACCCTCCTGCCGGAGCAGGTGTTATAGAAATTCCCGGGTGACTCTTTTTCAAACAAAACTGAACACAGACTGTGTTCGAGAATACCCTTCCTGCCAACGGCTTTCATCGAAGGTGTGGGGCCGGTGACACCAAGGTTGGAGTGAGAGCAGTTTCCTGGTATCTGAGTAAAAGTAAACAGAAATCCCTTTATTTAGAAATTTGTTTGATCGTAATCGACAGGCTTATTTCAAATATTTGCTAAGTAACCTATTGCTCATTCTCAAAGAGTTAAGCATGAGAATTTTTGACTCGCAAAGAAGGGATTTTCCAGGTGACTCTCGGCAGGTCGATCCTGGAGAATGAACACTCTATACTTAATTTTCACAGGACATGCATGTGCTTGACCATCCAGCCACATAGGATGGCATGCATCCATCGATTCCACGAAAAGGCAGAAATGGTCACTTCCAAAGCACTCACAACTCCAGGCCTTAAACTCAAAGAATAATCAATGTCATTTGTTCAGCATTTACTGTGTGCCAAGTGCTTTAGATGCATGGTCTAATTTACATAATCACCTAATTTCGCTCTCACGTGTAACCTATGGGCAAGGTGTTATCATTACTTTTGACAGATGAAGAAATAGAGATTTAGCTAAGACTTGGTGAATTGGGATGGGAATACAGGCTGGCCAGTTTTTTTCTTTTTTAATTGAGGTGAAATTCGCATAACTTGAAATTAGCCATTTTATAGAGAACATTTCAGTGACATTTAATGCATTCACGATGTTGTACAACTACTATCTCTATTTAGTTCCAAAACATTTTATCATCTCCAAAGAAAATCCCGTACCCACAAAGCAGTTACTCCTCGTTCTTCACCCTCCCACCAGCCCCTGGCAACTGCGGATATGTGTTCCGTCTCTACGGATTCAAGCTGGTCAGTTTTTAGCCGTAACGTGACACCAATAGCTAAGATTTATTTAGTGCTTACTGTGTGCTGGGCGCTGTTCTAGGAACTTGGCATATGTTAATTCATTTCATCCTTTCTACCCTGTGTGAGAGGTATTGTTATCACCTGGTTTACAGAGAAGACGGTGGAGGCTCAGAGAGGTCCAGAAAGTCATCCAGAGTCACACAGCAACCAAGAGCCAGACCCTGGATTGGAACCCTGGCAGTCTAGTGCCCCTCTTAACCATTAGGATGCACTCGCTGCTTTTTGCCTCCTCATCCCTTTCCTGAGGTTGTGTGTCATTCTCTGCAAACCCATAGCCCATGCATCATACAGTTCAGAGCTGTATCCTTCAGAGAGGTCTGCAGGGGCGGCTGCTGCCTTCCCTGACTTTAATCCAGATCCAACTCCAGCTGTAAAGCATGTGCTAAGAGCCCCACTGGAGGAATGTACAAAGGCTCATGGAAGCCCAGTGAGGGAGAGAGTAGTTCTGCCAGAGGAGCCCAGAAGAGCATCTGGCTCCTTCATTCCTCTGTTCCTTTATACAGGAATGAAACTCAAAATGACCTTTACACGTCAGGGAAGAACAAAGGTCTTATAAAGTGAGGATGGATTTGAGTGGTGGCTGAGAGCCATGCTCATAGTGGCAGCCTTGGTTCTGCCACTAATGAGCTGTGTGACCTGGGGCTGGTTGCTTCACCTTTCTGAGCCTGCATTTCCTCATCTTCAAAATCAGGGCGTTTTGACCTGCAAACATATAAAGCTCTTGGCATAGTCTAAGACTTTATTGAATGTTCTTAATAAATGGTTTGATGTCCTAATCAAGACCTATTCTTAGGATCAAAGCTGATAAACTTCTTCATGCTAAGGTATAAATAACAACAACAACAATAATAATAGTAAATTTATTTAAGAGCTCTTATCATGTGCCGGGCACTGTTTTAAGTGCTTCCTCTGTATTTTATTTAATGACTGAGAATATGCTGCTT
>NW_011888797.1:8692831-8695431 GCF_000151845.1 Pteropus vampyrus | reverse complement strand
CTCTCACGTGTAACCTATGGGCAAGGTGTTATCATTACTTTTGACAGATGAAGAAATAGAGATTTAGCTAAGACTTGGTGAATTGGGATGGGAATACAGGCTGGCCAGTTTTTTTCTTTTTTAATTGAGGTGAAATTCGCATAACTTGAAATTAGCCATTTTATAGAGAACATTTCAGTGACATTTAATGCATTCACGATGTTGTACAACTACTATCTCTATTTAGTTCCAAAACATTTTATCATCTCCAAAGAAAATCCCGTACCCACAAAGCAGTTACTCCTCGTTCTTCACCCTCCCACCAGCCCCTGGCAACTGCGGATATGTGTTCCGTCTCTACGGATTCAAGCTGGTCAGTTTTTAGCCGTAACGTGACACCAATAGCTAAGATTTATTTAGTGCTTACTGTGTGCTGGGCGCTGTTCTAGGAACTTGGCATATGTTAATTCATTTCATCCTTTCTACCCTGTGTGAGAGGTATTGTTATCACCTGGTTTACAGAGAAGACGGTGGAGGCTCAGAGAGGTCCAGAAAGTCATCCAGAGTCACACAGCAACCAAGAGCCAGACCCTGGATTGGAACCCTGGCAGTCTAGTGCCCCTCTTAACCATTAGGATGCACTCGCTGCTTTTTGCCTCCTCATCCCTTTCCTGAGGTTGTGTGTCATTCTCTGCAAACCCATAGCCCATGCATCATACAGTTCAGAGCTGTATCCTTCAGAGAGGTCTGCAGGGGCGGCTGCTGCCTTCCCTGACTTTAATCCAGATCCAACTCCAGCTGTAAAGCATGTGCTAAGAGCCCCACTGGAGGAATGTACAAAGGCTCATGGAAGCCCAGTGAGGGAGAGAGTAGTTCTGCCAGAGGAGCCCAGAAGAGCATCTGGCTCCTTCATTCCTCTGTTCCTTTATACAGGAATGAAACTCAAAATGACCTTTACACGTCAGGGAAGAACAAAGGTCTTATAAAGTGAGGATGGATTTGAGTGGTGGCTGAGAGCCATGCTCATAGTGGCAGCCTTGGTTCTGCCACTAATGAGCTGTGTGACCTGGGGCTGGTTGCTTCACCTTTCTGAGCCTGCATTTCCTCATCTTCAAAATCAGGGCGTTTTGACCTGCAAACATATAAAGCTCTTGGCATAGTCTAAGACTTTATTGAATGTTCTTAATAAATGGTTTGATGTCCTAATCAAGACCTATTCTTAGGATCAAAGCTGATAAACTTCTTCATGCTAAGGTATAAATAACAACAACAACAATAATAATAGTAAATTTATTTAAGAGCTCTTATCATGTGCCGGGCACTGTTTTAAGTGCTTCCTCTGTATTTTATTTAATGACTGAGAATATGCTGCTTTTTTCTCTTTTCTTTTTAAAAAAACAAGACAACCGAGTCACATTTTATTAACCCACATTCTGTGGGAAAACCTAGTTCTGTGATGTGCTCTGTGAAAATAATAAGGTTCCGTAGTCAGCTAGGTTAGGGATCCTCTGAATACTCTATGCTCGTGGTCCCCAGCTTTGCTGTACCTGGGATCACCATGAGGTCTTTAATGTCCACCCACGCGTGTCTCCAGCTCTAGATGTCCCGATTTAAGTGGACTGAGTGCCACCTGGGCCTGAGGGGGTCTTAAGTGCCCAGGTAATTCCAGCGTGCAGCAAGTGAGAACTTCCTCTCCATCAGCCTCTCAAAACTTCACTTTGCTCAGTGGCGCTTTCAAAGCTTCGAAGAGGTCATCAAGTTTTAAATAGTTTGTTTTGTTTGAATGGCACCAGACACACTTTGAAATCTCTCTCTCCAACCCTTTCTTCTTTTCTCTGTTAGAAATTATGAAACGTTTAAAAGGTGACCCCGTTACCTTTTGCACCTCGTCTCCTGCCTCGCCCCCTGCTCTGTGAACACGCTGGGCCCTCGCCCACCTTTGAGCCTTCGCACCTGCTGCTCCTCTGCCTGGAAGACCCTTCCTCGGTCCTCGCCTGCCTCACCCTCTTCTCCTTGCAGGTTCGTCTCCTTTTTATCCAAGCCTTTCCTGGCTTTCCTGGCAATTTAAAGCCTCTGCCCCCCCGCCCCCGTTTCCGACACCTCTGCTCTGCATTGTCCTCCCTTGCTTTATTTTTTCTCTATAATCTCATCCTCTAACATTTTAATATAGTTTCCTCGTTTATTTATTGTCTGCCTGTCTCTGCTAATGTCAGCTCCAGATCAGAGCTTTTGTCTTGTTCACAGCCCTGTCCTCAGCACCCAGAACAGTGCCCGGCACACGGCAGGTGCTCAATAAATACGAGTGGCATGAATGAGTGAGCGAGTGAATGAAAAGTATTGAGAATAAAATTACAAACAGCTGTGTATCCATCACTCAGTTTGGTGTTGGCATTTTGCCTGCCTTCCTTTTTTATTCCTAAAAAAAAAAAAAAAAAAAATCCAATGTTCTAGATATTTTTGGAGGCTCCCTTGTTGACCACCCTGGTCCCTGTCTCCTTTCTAACTCCAAAGAAGTGACCCTATTTCGATGTTGGTAGGTAGTCTTCTAGTTTGTGATTTTATACCTTTATACATATATTCAAGATTGTTCTGGACTTTTAAAATTTTACATAAATTAGTTT
>NW_011888797.1:8685900-8692161 GCF_000151845.1 Pteropus vampyrus | reverse complement strand
GTGATGTTTGTAAGTGAAGACGGGGCTGCTTCCTGTAGTGGGTCTCAGGCTGGATGCCTTTCGGACAGAGAAGCGGCCTAGCACTTAGCCGACTTGCAGAAACAAACTGTTTCTGATATGTTTGTGTGATAATGGGAAACGGCAAGAGGGAGAGATGGAAACAAAACTGACCCAGGGTTTTCTTGGGATGTAGAAACAAATGCAGAACACTCCTGCCACTTCCGAAGGTTCAGAGGGGCCGGCCAGAGGAAGGGTGCCATGGGAGACCTGTGGGTGCCCCACACTCACAGCTGGCAGGGAGCCTTTCCCATGCAGGTAGATCCTGATTCAGAAGCCTCATTTATAACCAGATGATTTGGGGTACCATAGATTATCCTTTAGTTTTTGCTGTGTGGCAGATTATTCCAATACTTAGTGACTTAAAACGACAGCCATTTATTAGCTTGCAATTCTGTGGATGGCATTTGGAGCTCGGTTCCAGTAGATATTCAATCTGCTGGTCATAGCTGGTCTCACTCATGTGCATGTGGCCAGCTGTTGGTCAGATGGGTGACTCTGTTTCTGGAGGTTGGTTGGCTGTCGGCTGGGCCATGCAGGATGAGCGGGCCGCTGCCTCTCCTTCCCCAGGAGGCTTCCCTGGACTTGCTCACATGCATCTCAAGGTTGCCAAAGCCACAGAAGCAGAAGCTACAAGGTATATCAAGACCTGGGCTCAAGACTCATGCAACGCATAGCCCTCATATTCTTGGCTAGACAAGCCATGGGCCAGACCAAACCATGGGCCATTCCAGACCAAAAGGCAGGCAAGAGACGTCTCTTCATGGGAGAAGCTGGAAAGCACTGTGGCCATTTTCTCAACTGACCATAGAGAATTCTGCAACACAAACCTCAACTCGAGTGGTTGCAGACCCTTGTCGTTGACAAACTTCACTCACTGGTTTAATTATCATCATGGGCAGAGTTGTTCATGCACACGCCATCATGCCCTTATTCTCCGTGCCCTCTGAGGGGACATCTAGTGTCACTTGAAGGGTTTTTTTCCTACCCAGCCCTGCACACACACAAACACACATGCACACACATGCAGAGACACACACACGGAGACTCACAGAGACACATACACAGACACAGAGAGAAATACACACACAGACAGACACACAGATACACAGACGAAATACACACAGACATACACACATACACACACAGAGACACAGATACATAGAGACACAAAGAGACCCGTAGAAATGTACACAAACACACAGAAACAGGCACACACACAGACACACTCATTGACACAGAGACATACCAACACACACAGCTACATTGTGCAGACTGATCTAGTTGGTCATCTTGAGAAGCCGAAGGAGCTAGGCTGGGGAGATTTGGTTACGAAAGCTTCAAGGGTGGCTCCTGGGAGGAGAAAAGGGCCACCTTTGCTGGTGATTGTGGGAAGAGTCCCGATGTGGAGTTGAGAGTAACAATAGAAGGGAGAGATTTAGGGGCAACTGCTGAGTGTGGGAGGAACTGAGGAAGACTGTAAAGGGTGTGGCTGCGTTTTAGGATGTGAGTTCTCTGTCATGTTCTTTGGTAGATTCAGATACAGATGGAAAATACTTTTGTCTGTAGGACTCAATACAAAACACTCAATGTGAGACTGGACTGCGTGAGCTTCAGCACTTCATCGCGGTTATGACTGCAGGTGTCACCTTGCTGAGGCATGACCTGGAATTCTCTCTGCGACCAGGTGGTGTGTGGACACAGGTGTCGACAGGTGGGAGAGGCTCGTTCCTGCACGATCCTGCCTTCCTCTTGGCCGTTCTCATCCTTCCTGGAGCTGCATAGCCTCCTTCAACAGGACACCAATCTGTAGGTGGCCTCGCAACCACCCGTCTCATTATGAGGAGGATATCTAGAGTGTTCCTCAGGGGACACTACTCCATGGCAGGGATCGCCTGTATTTTGGCCATTTGTGGTACATTGTCAAAAAGCTCTCTAGTCCAGTTGCTTAATTGAATGTGTTGGGTGTGTGGAGAAAGGACCTAGTGTATGCTGGGATTTCAGAGATGTTATTTTGAGTATTTAAAAAATCTCTGACTGTCAGTATAAATACTCCTCTATTACAGATGGGACACTGAGAATCAGAGGAGTTACTTGCCTCAGGTACGTGGCTTGTAATTGCTAGAACTGGTGTTGAAACTCAGGTCTGCTTGGGTTTTGAAACTCCTGAATGGACTTTTAAGGGGATATTTGGTCACCAGTGTCTTTGTACACTTTTCCTGCATTTGGGGGAATTTTCCATCACAGGAGTCCATACCTTCCTGAGGTGGGACCTGGAGACTTGCTATCCCAGCCTTCCTGGCTGCCACGGCCTCGGCATGTGACCTTGATGCTGACGATCAGAGGTGTCTGTGCAAAAGTTGGATTTTCCAGGGAGTGAAATGAAGGAACAGGGGCTCATGTGGAATCCACCTGGGTGGCATGGTGATGGCAAGCATGCCCAGCCTGGCTGACGTTCCAGCAGAGCCGAACTCAGTTTGTGTCCATGTGACATCTTGGGTCTTTGCTGGAGCAGGTCTGCACTGTGGTGCGGGTGTTGTTCCTGGCTGCATGGCCTCTGACAGTGATTCTCTGGCCCACCTAGAGATGGGTATCCTGACATTCTTTAATAAATTCCTTTTCTACTAAAGTAGCCAAAGTGGGCTCTGTTGTTTATAACCAGGAATCCCAACTGGTATGGCTTTTTTTTTTTTTTTAATTAAAAATTTTTTAAAATTGTGGTAAAATAGAATTTACCACTTTAATAATTTTTGAGTGTATAATTCAGTGGCATTACATAAATATTTTTACAGTGTTGTGTAACCATCACCTCTATGGTAAGTGTGGCTTTTAACCATGAGTGTTTCACTAGATTCTTCCGAGATCTCTTTAAATGTTAGGAATTATTATCCTTGTTTTCTGGATGACCTGGGTTGGAAAGAGAAACTGGGAGGATCAGAAGGGCATTGAAGCTCTGTCCCCGTGTCCTGGTGGCTGTGGTGTCTGGGATATGGTGAGGTGATCAGATGGCGTTTGTCGAGTGGAGCTGAGCTCTGTTGAGCCCAGCGTAGAGCAAGCCCTTTCAGGCTCCTCTGAGCCAAATTACAGAATTGAGAAGTTACCTGCTGACTTCTGTGGCTGAAGTGTAGAATACAATAAAGGGCAGATCATTGAGTAAAGAGGTAGCAAATCAGAATTAAAAAAAAAAATGAATTTGGGTGTTATAGGAAGGGTCACGACAAAGCCAACGCAGCTTACATTCCTTGAGTACTCATTATGTGCTAGGGGCCACTCTCAGTGCTGGAACGTGTGGTTTCCAGTCCTCACTACCAACGAACAGGATAAAAATCTTGGGGGGCTTCATCATAAGAGCAAGGTGCAATGCTTGAGTGCAGGCACTCTGATTAAACAAAAACAGGCGAAATCCGGGTGACTGTGTGGAACTTGGGTGTCACCTCTGTCCATTTCATCGGCTATAGAATGGGCATAATAACCATCTCTCCAGCATAGGTTTTTTTTTTTTTTTTCTCCCAAGGTTTAAAAGAGTTATTGCCTTTAAAGTTCTGAGAACAGCACCTGGCACAAACAAAAGCTCAGTAGATATTGACTCTTATTGTTCCCATGTGACAGCTGAGGAAACCGAGTGCCAGGGAGGTTTAGCAACATGAATTAGGTCACCAAACGGACACAGGGAGAGCTGAATTGTGAATGCAGGTTCGCTCTCAAAGCGTCTGCTCTTCCCAGTCTATTAATGGATATTTGTTGAGCTTCAACGTTGTGCCTAAATCTGAGAAGACATCAAGAATGTGACTGATGGAGTTCCAGCTCCGCGAGAAGGAAAAGTCCCTGCCGGAAAAGAGACACTAAGTGTGAACAAGCAATGAGCAGATCTTTCCAGGTGCCCATGGGAGTGACGCAGAAGGAAGAGCGATATATACAGAGTGGGGCTCGGGGGTGTGGTCTGGGGTAGAGCCTTTGAGGAGGATGATTGAATGGAGACCTGGGTGACAGGGAGGAGGCAGTGACTTAGAGTTCTGGGAGACAGTGTCCCCAGCAAGAAGAACAAGTACCCATGGCTCTTGTTTGGGAAGAGACAGGGGGCCGGTGTGACTAAAACGTGCTGAGGCAGCAAGACAAGGGAGGAGATGGCTCTCACCGGCAAAGGAGGGAGCACGTCACCTCCCGTGTCTGCTTTGGAGATGGTGATGGTTTGCCAGGGCTGCTGTTACAAAGCACCACAAACTAGGTGGCTTTAAACAACGGAAAGTTCTTCTCTCACTGTTCCGGAGGCTGGAAGGCAGAAATCAATGCGTCAGTGGGACCGAGCTCTGAATCTCTCCCATGCTTTTCTCTTGGCTTCTGGCGTTGCTGCCAATCGTTGGTTCGTAGATGCATCCTCTCAATCTCTGCCTTTGTTGTCATGTGGCCACCTTCTTCCTGTGTCTCCCTGTCTGTGTCTCTTCTCCAAACACATTCACAGGTACTGGGGGTTAAGACCTTCCTGTCTTCTCGTGAGGCACATGTCAACCCATGACAGCGATCAAAGAGCTGTAACTTCTATGAAGGCTCCGTTTCAACTGCAGAGCCCAATGCACAGGCCAGTGCCATTATTCTGCTGGCAAGGAAGGTAAGAAAGGGAAGTGGTAAGGGATGAGTCCATCTTGGGTATCAAAAGGCATGACTTTTCATCCTGATACTCGTACAAAGTGGTCACATGACCTCCAACGAGTCTACAGCATCTTTGACCGCATCTTCTTCATTTTTCAAATGAGGACTCAGGCTGTATGATGTGCCTTTTGAGTTCTCGTGGCTTTAAGAACATTCTGTTGACCATTATTTACAATTATTCGGCTGGCTGAGTAGGAGGCAGTACAGTCAATGCCATTCTTATTCCACCTCAAGTTCAGTAAGAACCCGCAGAAGCACCCTAGTATATAGATAACAATAATTGTCATTATTGATTATGTGACAGACGTTTTGCTATGTGCTCTGCAGCTAGTAATTCAAAATCTCCCTGCGTCTGGGTGAGGGATATGTTCATCTCACAGTTCATCTTCAGGAGGGCGCTGTTCACGTGTGCTTTGTACATGGTCCTCTCTGGAGATGTGTAGATATGTAGATGCCCTGTAAGTGCTATAAGCTGCCCCTTGTAAAGATGAGAAAGGAAGCTCGACAAGAGGCGGTAATCCCTGAGCTCCCGCTCATTAAAGGCAGAGCAGGGACTCAGACTCAGACTTCTGACTCCGGAGCCTGAGCCTTTTCCAGGACACCAGGCTGCCCTCTGCAGACCAGCGAGGGCATGAAGCTGGGCATGGGGAGGGAGGTCTGGGTTTGCGTCCCAGCTCTGTGTCTGTGAGCAGGTCACGGAACCCCTCTGTGCCTCATTTCCCTCATCAGTAAAATGGGGTCAGACTCATCTTACTCCATAGACTTAAATTCAATGAAGTAATGTATTTCGTGTCCCTAGAACTAGTTGTGCAATCGACACTAGGTGCTGTTCTCCGTTTTTCTCCACGGGGGAAAGGCACTGAACACCCCTTCCCCAGGAATGAGCTCCCTGGCGGCGGATCGAGGTGGCTGGTGATCAGCACGGCCTTTTGAAGGGGGTTGTCCTTTCCAACAGAACATGACATAGCTGCAGGGAAAGCTGTTTTGATTCCACTTAGTTTGATTTATTATTGATAATGCTGGAGATAAATTAGAATCATTCAAATAAGAGGCCGTAGTCTGTAGGCTGTTTAGAATTCTGCAGCTATCTGCTTTGCATTTGCTGGGACTGATGTGAGCACGTGTATCCGGAGGTGGGGAGCCCTGGGGAGCAGGAGGCAGGCAGGCCGGCCTGTGGGCAAAGTCTGGGCGGTGAGGGAGGAAGCACAACATGGAACGTGGCTTACGTGACTAGGGCTGCCGTGACAAAATGCCACAGACCGGTGGGGGGGGGGGCATAAACAATAGAAATTTATTTTCTCACGGTTTTTGGAGGCTGGGAAGTTCGAGATCAAGGTGCTGGCAGATCCAGCTCCTGGTGAGGGCTTTCTTCCTAACTTGCAGATGGCTGCTTCAGCCTCACTTGGATTTTTCTCTGAGCATGTAGGGTGGAGAGAGAGAGCAAATTTGCACACTTTTTGGGGTGTCTTCTCATAAGGACACTGATCCTATTGGATCAGGGCCCCATCCTTTATGACCTCATTTAAACTAAATTACCTCCCAAAGGCCCCATCTCCA
>NW_011888797.1:8670879-8685850 GCF_000151845.1 Pteropus vampyrus | reverse complement strand
GTGTCTTCTCATAAGGACACTGATCCTATTGGATCAGGGCCCCATCCTTTATGACCTCATTTAAACTAAATTACCTCCCAAAGGCCCCATCTCCAAATATAGTCACATTGGGGGTTGGAGTTTCATCATATGAATTGGAGGGGCACAATCCAGCCCATGGCACTCTGCCTTGACCCTTCTCTGAGAGGCCTACAATGGCTACTGGAATTATAAAAAGATAGCAGCTAACACGTTGGTTTTCACATCCTCAGAAAACATAATGAGGTTGAGTCCTATCATTAACATCCCTCTTTTAAAGGTGAAGAAAATTAGGCACATAGAAGGAGAGTCACGGGCCTAAGGTCCCTAGCTGATGAAGGGCGGATCCAGGTCGAGGACATGTGTACGCGAGGTGCTCATTGTACCTCGTGGTCTGTTTCACAGAGTGGCTCGGTGGGAAAAGTACCAAATTTTGAATGGCCTGTGTTAAATACTATACTATCTCTGTCACCTCTGAGTGGTGAGAACTTTGGCAAGTTATCTGTTCTCTATGAGCAGATGTATCTCTTATCGGGGTAATAGTACTGTTCTCACACAGCCTGGCTGGGTTCAAATGAGATAATATTTGATGAGTACTAAATATAGGACCCAGACCATGGTCACCACTCAATCAAAGGAAAGCGTTTTTGTTTTGGTGCTATGCACACCCTGTGAGGTCTATGAGCGTGTCCTGTCAGCTTGAAGAGGTTGTGGTCCCATCTCATTCAAGTTTTCAGGCTCTTCATCGGACTCCTGCCTTCTTCCCCGGCTCCAAGGTAGTCCCAAGAGAGGGTGTAATGCAAATCATTCATATTATGGTCTACATGACAAAGGATTTTGATGTGGTCTTTGATCATTTGAAAGGGAAGTTGTATTTTTTAATCTTTGTAGATGCATCTTCTACAGTTGTCCAAACGATATTGGTCAGTACTTTTGATGTGTTAGGCACTGTACTGGGGACTGGTAGTCAATGGAGAAATGACTATTGTCCTCAAGGTGCTAATCCCAAGTTCTGCCCCTTCCTCAGAGTCCTCCTTCTCATTTAACGCATCACTGCTTGCCCAGTTGTTCAGGTTACGACTTCTAAGGCATTATCCTTAGATCTTGTCCTGTCACATTTCACTTCTATCCATTAACAGATCACTGCTTACCCAGTTGTTCAGGTTACGACATCTAAGGCATTATCCTTAGATCTTGTCCTGTCACATTTCACTTCTATCCATTAACAGATCCTGTCAACTTGAAACTATGTCCCAAATTTATAAGCTCCTTATCTTTTTGTGCCTCAGTTTCCTTATCTGTAAAATAAGGTTCATAATAATAATAATAATAATAATGATGATGATGGATATTGTGATATTAAATGAGTAAATATATGTAAAGTGCTTAGAATAATGCCTGATACTTCGTAAGGAAGTGCTTTGTGGGTGTTAACTTTTATCATGATGATTCTGCCTCATAAGGCCCTGCATGATCAGGGCCCTGGCTACCTCTCTGCTCTTATCTTCCTCCATTCCTTCCTTCCCTTATGCGTCCCAGATATATTTTCCTTCTTATTTGACCTTGAACATGTTAAGCACACTCCCGCCTCAGGGCCTTTGTACTTGCTGTTCTCCTCTCTGGGAACGCTCTTCCTGTAAATAGTTATGAGCTTCCTTCTCTTAGGTCTCTGTGCCTTTGTCACACCTAAGGACGCCTGCCCTGATGACATTCTATCGATTTATTCTCTTGCCTGCTTTCCATTTCTTAGTAGTGCTTATCGCTGCCTGATAAAAGTGTTTATTTGTTTATTATTTTCTCCCTATTCTGGTTAACTATTTACACATCACAAACCGCTCCAAAACTTAGTGTCATAAAGCAGCATCAATCATTTTATCATCTCTCACAGATTCTGGGGGTCAGGAATTTAGAAAAGGCTCGGCTGGGTGGTTCTGGCTGAGAGTCTGTCATGTGGTTGAAGTCAGATGGCGGCTGGAGCAGCTGGGACCCGGTCTGGCGTCTCTGCCTTTTCGTATAGACTCAGAACATTTCTAGGTGGGCTTGTTTGGGCTTTGTCACAGCATGGCAGCCTCTGGATGCTCAGACTTCTTGCATAGTGGCTCCAGCACAAGTGTGCCAGCGAACCAGGAAAAACCTGTATTGGCTTTTATGCCCTAGTCTGGAAGTCACATTGTATCACATCCTCTTTGCTTTATTGACTAACCAATTATTAAGGTTGGACCAGGTTCAAGGTGAGGGATATAGACCTCACCCCTTTTTGTGAAAAGGATCAAAGAAATTGCAGACACGTCTTAGAATCACCTCCCAACTTGATATGAGCTCCATGAAGGCAGGCACTTTGCTTCGTTCACTCATGTTCCTGGCACTTAAAACAGGAACGTAGGAAATGCCCAATAAATATCTATTGAATGAATAAAACAGTTAAGAATGTGCAAATTGTTCAAACCCCAAAAGTACTTTTATCCCCATAGTTGTTTACAGTCTTAATCCGTCGAAACAATTGTTGAGCACATAGAAGAAACGATGCTAATTAAGCATGAGGAAACAGATTTAATTTAGAAGGCAAAATGCAATATTACCTGCATAGATGTATTCACCAAGGACTTATTCTTGGAGGTTCGTGTCGTATTTGTCTGTCTCTTTTAGAGCTGAGTATGGAGCCTGGCGTCAATGAATGCTTTTTCAAAGAATGACCAAGTACACTCTGATCTGGAGGTAATCGAATATTGTCTTTATTAAAAAGTTAATAAAAACCCCACTTCTGGGGCAATTTGTTTCAAAGAAACAGCTTGACGAAGAGAAATGTGTCAACTACCATTTATTAAACACTTGCTGTGTGTCAGGGAACGTGACAGGCACTTCATAGGCATAATATTGTTCATTCTCTACTGTAGCCGTGGACTTTGGTGCCACTGTTGTCTCCCAGCCCCATTTTGCAGATGAGGCTCAGAGGGGTTAATCACACCCCTCTTCCCATTAAGTGTGCAGGTGGTAAGTGGGAAGGAGGCTCTAATGTTCATCTGGCTCCAAAAGCAGAGTTTTTATTTTTATTTTTGACAGCTTCCATGCTGTCTCCTTGAGGCTTAAGGAGTTTAGCCAGGGCCTGGCATCCCCGAGGCCCTTCCTCACTTCAACTACACGTGGGCTTTTAATAGAGACTGACAATTAAGGAACATTTTGGCTATTTCGAGTTGATATTTAGCAAAGAACAGGTAACATGTGGATGATGGCTCCCACTGTCTGTCACTTTAAGATGCTATTAAGGCGAGCATTGTCTTTATAAGTGTTTCCATTATCAACGGCTTAAAGTAAATAATTTTGAATGAGTGGCAGACAGTCCAATGCATTTGAACTTAACAAATGAGTCTTCCGCTATCAGAGCCTGGAGGTGTGGCCAGGGTCATGTGTGACCCAGATGAGCTGGAGTTCACGGCCCCGCCCACACCTCGGTGTTTAGGCTGAGCTCTCATTCTAAGGGGCTGTGCATAACTCAGAGTCACTTTCACCAGCATTACTTCTGAGGAGGCAGCAGGTGGCAGAGGAAGCCGACGGGAGTGGATTCAAAGCCAGGGCGGCTTCTTTCCAGCTGTGCAACTTTGGACCAGTGACTCCATTTCCCTCAGGTTCTGTCTTCTCATGTGTCGAATGGGGGACCATAGCTCTACTCCCCGGGCTAGATTAAGTGAGCAGCATTTATCAAGCACCTATTCGGTGCCGGGCCCTGTTCTAGGCGGTAGGCACCCGGCATTGAGTACGACCCAGTCATCAACATCACAGAGCTTACTTACATTCGAGGGGAGCTTGACAAGTACCCGGAAAACAAATTAAAAAAAAATCCTTTCGATAAGTCCCATGAGCAAAAAGGAATCATAGCAAGAAGATACAGGGACAGTAGGGTGGCTGTTTTACAAAGGGGTTTGAAAAGCCTTTTCTGGGAAAGGGATATTTGAGTAGAGACCCGAGTCAAGTGACGAGGGCACTGATTTCAAATATCCCCTCCCCAGAAAGGGCTTCCCAACCCCGCTATTTAAAGCAGCAACCCTACGGTCCCCATATACTCTTGCCATGATTCCTTTTTGCTCATGGGACTTATTAACAGCAAGGCCAGGTGGCCGACGTGGCCAGAGGGACCAGAGGAGAGAGTGGGGGGAAATGAGATCATAGGGAGCTGAGCTGGGTCGTGAAGGACTCCCGAGCTCAGTGTGAGGTCTTGGAATTAGATCTATAAAATGGTTCATGTAAAGTGCCTGGCAGACTGGGTGCCCACAGGCCACTTGGACAAATGAAATCTCATCACCTACCATCTGCCAGACCCTCTGCTGGACAAGGGGACAGAGATGGGTCAGCCATACTCCCCTTTCTTCAAACCACCTAGTTCCTTTCCCTTCTTCCATTCCCATCTTCTAGATCTTATTCCTAAGGACCGAAGACCATCTGGGAGGTTTCCAGATTCGAAGCATTTTGCTCAGTTCTGGCATTCCAGTTTACAATGCATCTGACAAATGTCCTGGCTGATAGAAAGCATTTGTTTTCCCTAACCAGATGCATGAAAAAGTAACAGAAAGGAGATTTTCTTTCTTTTTTTTTTTTTTTTATTGAACTTTCTAATCCATTTTCTTTGTGGCTGTGAACAAATTTACCAAGCCTGCACTTGAGACGTCATCAATAAGGGGAAAGAAAGGGTTGGTTCTCGAGCACAGAGAGTGTGGGGACAGCCTCATTGTTATATTGCAGCTTCGGAAGCATTTTACAAACATCAGTGCATGTGACCTCTCCAGCACTCTTGGTGAAGGTATATCAGGATAGCAGCTAATGTGGACAGGTACTTATTCCCTTCTTGGGCACCTTTCTGGGCCCTGGGGGAATAGAGATCCAAGGTCCCCTGCAAAGGGCTTCATCCAGTTCTCACTATGCTGTGAGGTGGATCAGATCTTGTCCACGTTTTGAAAAAAAGCCAAACCTCAGAGCAAGAAAGTGTCCTATCCAAGTTCATACAACTCAGAAGTGAATGACCAAGTGGTCACAATTACCTATGAGCTTGACTTGTCCAAACTTTAGACAAACGTTCTTCCTTCCTACAGGCTCCTAAACACTGGCTCATCCCCATGCTTAAGCAAAAACCAAGGGACAGAAAAGCTTGTTCCAAGAGGCTGGCCACAAAGACAAATCCTGCTAAACCGAATCAGTCATGCCTTCTGCTCAGCCTCACTGCTTGTCAGCCTTCCCCAAAGTTCTCATTAGCCCTGTCGCCCCTCCCTATGAAAGAAAAGGCTTTTTCTGTTTGATTTTGAGATGCTTGAAGATCCTGAAGTCAAAGCGTTCTCCCTACTGCAACAGTCTTTTTGAATAAATTCCCTCCCATCCTAAACTCAGATTGGTTTTGCATTGACACAGGGGACCTGGAATTTGAATGCAGAATTCTCTGATTTATTTGGGGGTTAGAGGACATAGAAACGTTTACTTCTGTGTGGAATACTCTGACACAGATGTGTGCTCTTCTACAAATTGTACTAGGACCAATATTGCTGATCATATAGTCAGATTAAAATCTGCCAGTAATATGTGTATTCTGATCTTTAAACCTAGAAAAGTATACATGAAGTATCTTAAAGACATGGGAGTCACTTTATTTCTATTAAAAACATGTTTCTATTTGTTCACTTGTTTGTCTTTTGCACACGTAGTCCAGAAGATATATGATAGTTTAAGAAAGATTATGAGGAACATGCTTACGTGTGAGAAGATTAATATATTTTTGTATGAATTATGGCGGAACTACCTTATTTGAATTCTGCAAGGGCTGAAAAAAGAAACGAGTTTCCTGAGCTCATTAAGCATAATTTCTGGGTTGGCAGAATTGTTTTAATGGTCAAGGACATGAATCAGAACCAGATGGGTCTGGGTTTGAGTCCAAGCTTTGCCATTTGCTGACTGTGCGGCCTTGAGCAATTTCTCTTGTTTCTCTGTCTATAGAATGAGGATTAATATCCCATCTTTCCCTGTTGTGTTGAGGCCGAAGTATGAACACGCCTGGGGCAGGATGCACCATACTTTAAAAAAATAAACTTTTTAAATCGACTTTAAAAAAACAAGGGATCCCCTTGGGGAGAAGAGAAGCACTGTTTATCATTAAAGAGATGATTCTGCAGAGCTGGGAAGACATTTTGGAAAACCACAGTAACCTGAGTTCGAATTCACCCAGTGACATAACAACGTGTCTCTGTCTCAGCTTGTCCTGGGTTGACTCTCCCTGCCTCGCTCTTAGCATTAGTGAGGTTTTCCAGGCTTAGTGCTTCAGCGGCTCCTCGAGGTAGTTCCTGCAGCTGCAGGGTCTTAGGTCCTCTTGGTTGCAGATCATATTTACCCATCACCAGCCACTTGCTCAGTGGTGCTGCTGGGTGCAGTCACAGAGGCCCTTTGTGGCTGAGTCCTCTCTTGTGCTTGGCTTAAGTAGTGTGAAAACCACCTTTAGGCATGTGTTCAAGTGAACCTGTTCTAGAGACCCCGAGAACAGGAGTCATTGAGGTGAGGTGTTCGCTGAGTCTGCTGTGGCCTCTCTGACCCACCCATGTGGGGTGGGGCTGGGTGGGGTGGGGGGCTGCCACATTAGCTTGGTCAAACCACTCAGGTCAGTCTGGGTTGCATGAATGAATGAATGGTACATTCAAGCCTGGGTAACACAACCCTCAGTTTGGGCACTTAATACGTTGTGAGGTATCCATTCATTTACTTGCTGAGGCGACATCGCTGTGCTGGTTTCCCAGGGCTGCCATCACAAACACCACAGACTGGGTGGCTTAAAGCAACAGAAATTTCTTCTGTCATACTTCTGGAGGCCAGAAGTCCGAAAACAAGGTGTTGGGAGGGCCACGCTCCCTGCAAAACCTCTAGAAGAGGAAATTACCTTGCTCGTCCTTGTTTCTGGTGACCCTTGACATTCCTTAGCTTGTGGCAACATCGCTCCGATCTTTGCCTCATTGTCACATGGCTATCTTTTCCCTATATGTCTCTCTTCTTCTTAAATGGGCACTGGTTAAATTGGAATAAGGGCCCACCTTATTCTAGTAGGACCTCATCTTAACTAGTCACATCTGCAAAGCCTCTATTTTCAAATACAATCACGTTCACAAGAACCAGGGGGTTAAGACTTGAATACATTTGCGTGTAGGGGGCGGGGGCAGGGAACACAATTCGACATATACAAGAGTCACTGTTGATGGCTGAACCAACTCACACCTACAACCCCTTCTCCTAGCTACCTGACACTTGGGGGCAGCCATGGGGCACAATTCTGGCCCCTGAGACTTTGGGGAGCATCTGTGGGATGCAGCGTCCAGGAAAGCTTTAGTTTTCCTGATAAGTAGAACTATATTTGACTGGCAGCCTCTTTTTCTCACTTCTTGTTTGAAATATGCATGTGTTGTTAGAAGTATAGCCATTATCTGATGAACCAGGAGAGACACAGCTGAGGAGGAACGCCGACACGCTAGTGATAGCGAAGAGGAAGGACAATGGTTATATGTTCTCCTCTCCTTTATTTTCACTTCACTTATCACTATCTAAAACTACATTATCCATCTTGAGTGGAGTAGTATTTAGCAAAGGCAAATTAATGGCATTGGACAAGGGAAAGTTATCAAGTTTTGCAAGAACACATATGAAATGAGAAGTTAGTGAATTCATGAGAACGGCTATAAATCATCATGACCACGTGGAGAAATAGACGAAAAATAAGAGAGAGTTCAAAGCCCAACAGAGGTCTGTTTTCGCATGAGTACAAGAGTGAGGTGAGTCAAGAACACAGTTAGGGTTGGTAGAAAGGGGCAGAGGGTACAACTGTGACTGGAGGCTCATCTCCCACGTTCGATTGCTTAGGCACTGGGGCCCATTCAAATAATAATGAGAAAAGCCCTATGCAAATGAAGTAAACAACAGTGAAGGCAGGACAACTCAAGGTTTGGGGAGCGATAGAGAGCAGCCGGTCAGTCGAGCCGGCACGAGATCACAAAGGGATGACATTGAATGGCGTGTAGAAGAGATTGACATAGAGCTGAGTCTGCATATACTTGTTATGTCTCCCACTACGTCACTTGCAGCCAATTCCAATAAGTCAAGCGATTCAAGGCTATGAGGTCTTCCCTGTTTAGTCTGTTGACCAGACACCTAGGGAGAGCGAGGTGTGTGAGCCACAACTTACTACCTGCTCATTGTCTGTCTCCCCTGCTAGAAGGAAAGTCCATGAGGGCAAGGATCTAGTCTTCCTCCTTCACTGCTGTCTCCCCAGCATAGATCAAAGCCTGGCGTATAATAAGAACTCAATATATAACTTATGAGTAGATGGATAAAGTTAAAAGACAGATAAAACAACGGCCAGTTCCAATAATTCTAAGAAGGAAAGAGATAACTAGTTTGAGATGGAGAACACAGAGGGAGCCTTCCTTTAGAGAATATGATTATGGGGATAAAGTTTAAGATGAGATTTCAGTAAGAAAAAGAGCTGGCTATGCTAAGAGCAGGGAGAAAAGCATTTCTGGCAGAGGAACCAGTATGTGGGAAGGCCTCAAGGTGGGAAAGGGTTTGACGTGGTTTAAGAACTGAAAGAAGATTAATCTGACTTTAGGGACAGTGACATGGGAGAGGTCAGCAGGGACTGGATCCTACAGGAACTGGCAGGCATCATTTGGAGTTAGAATTTTATGCTAAGATTTATCCCCACTCTATATCTAGAGAGACAAAATTCAATTGTGATTTCAGAAAAGAATCCTGACGTCTGTGTAGAGAATGGATTGAAGGTAGGTTAAGAGTATAAGTGAGAGAACCAGATAATAGGCAATTGCAGTGACTACATTAAAAATGATGTTGGAATGGATTAAGTTGGTGGCTATGGAATTCGAAAAGAAGTGGGTGGATTCATTTGGAACTTGCTGGTGGATTGGATATAGAAAGTGAGGGAGAAAGGAATCAAGGATGCGTATCAGCTAGTTATTGCTGTGTAACAAAGTACATCCATATTCAGTGGCTTGAAACAACAATCATTTATTATTACAACTCATGCTTCTGTGGATTGGTTATGGATTGGCTGGTCCAAGATGAGTTCCCTGTTGATCTCAGCTGGACTTGTCCATGCTTTTTGGGAGTAATGGGTACCCTGCTTTAATCTAGGCTCATCTCGGTTAGCTAAGCTGAGGCAGCCCTGATCCAATCCACCCTTATGTTTTCTGCTGGGTGAGCAGTCACGTTCTGCTCATGGTGATGGCAGAGGAACAGAGGTAGCAAACCCCATTACACAAAAGTATTTCAGGACTGCATCACATTTGCTAACATTCTATTGGCAAAGAGCGTTCCCTAGGGCCATGGAATTATGCTCTAGCATAGAGGGAAAGCACTGTTGCCCAGTTACATGGTAAAGAGTGTGGATATTGTGAGGCGTGAAGAATTGGACTGCTGATGCGATCTACCACAGATGCCTGCCATGCTTCTGGCTAGTTCTCATTATGGTTTTCCCCTTGGTCCACTCCAAACAATTCTCTCTCTGCACCCACAGGTCACCACTCCTATTTGCTTGTTCTTCGAGCTTCTGAGGAGGGGGAATGAGGCAGAACTGGAGACCTATTGGTCTGTTTGGGAGGATAAAGGTACCCCCTTGAGTTTGGCTTTGAATCCATGGCGTTGAGAGTGGATGTGGAGTCTGGCACAATGTTGTGTGGGCTGAGGCTGAACGTGGGACACACAAGTGCAGGTTTACAAAAGCAATTGAGAAAGGCCTTGGCTGAAAAGCAGAGACTATATGCAGCTTAAATACTGGGGCGATTATATCATTTGTGGGGCTTTGCAAGCTAATTTGTTTGCTGCTTTTTCAATTTGCCATTCAGTTTCCATGGTTTCACGGTTGGTCAGAGATAGAATATTTAAACCCAATAGACAAAGCTTGAAGTTGGAGAGCTAAAATGGCCGTGGAATTGTTTTATGGCATAGACCGGTGGAAAGACGGCCATGTGCAAAATCGAGAGAACAGGAATCTAATCTTGGCTTTGCCACCTTTGTGCTGAATTCCTTTTCTGTGCCTCGGTTTCCCCATCTGTAGTGTGCTGTGAGCTTTTAGATGGCTTCTGCCAGCTCTATATCAATCATAACAATAATAAGTAGAAGAAGTAACAGCAGTAACAATAGCTAGTGATTGCTTTGTGCCAGGCATGTGTCAGGTATGTTCACAATCTCATTTCCTTCTTATGATCAGCACAGGAGAAGGAGATGAGATCCCCAGGCCCATTCGAAGGCGAAGAAACAGAGGCTTGCCCGACATCACATGGCTAAGAGTGTCAAAGCTGGGATAGGAAGCACATCTGTTTCATTTCGGGTCCTGGGGTCTTCACATCTGTGCAACCTGTCTCTAGGGTTCTATTCTTTTCATTGCTGTCTGATGGCACTTTCTGTGTGTGCACCGTCTGGTACTGTAGCCGCTGGTTGCTCTGGATGCTTGAAAGGTGGCTCCTGTGATCGAGGGACTGCATTTTTAGTTTTATTGAATTTTAATGTTTTAGCTTGAATTTTATAGAGCCACAGGTGGCTGAGAGCTCCCTGTTGGACAGAGCATGAGGAAGCAGGGACCCGGTCACACTCAAGTGCTGTGTAGCATAGTGTTAACAAGCAGGGGTTAAGACTGATTTTCTGGGCGTGAATATCCATTCTGCCACGTATTAGCAGCATGACCTTGAGCAAGTTACTTACCTTCTTCGTGCCCCAGTTTTCACATCTTTAAAATGAGGATAATAATGGGTTGGGGCTGAGAACTGTATAAGTTAATACACTTAGAACAGTGCCTGGCACATAGTAAGAGTCTTATGCATGATTATCATATTGTTACACCCATAAATGAGAAGACAAAAACAACTCGATGCTATTCGATTCCCACAAAACAGAGCGAGGTGCTGTGGTGGGTGGAGCTTGTGCCACCCCCTCCAGTTCCTTTACCTGCTCCATGTACCCTTCCTCTGGCCACTGCAGGCTTTGCCACTGCAGGCTTTGCCACTACAGCTCACACCTGCCCCTGCCACCTCCAGAGGACTGTCCTGGGGCACTGGAGCCGTCTTGACCATGGGAAGAACCGATGTGCCTGGGAATCTATGTCATCTCCACTCCCAGAAGCTTGTAGCCGGTAGTCGACTGGTGTGGCTATAAAATGTCCAGCTCCTCTGCCTCCAGACAGACGGCCCCCATGTCTCAGTGTTGTTTACACCCCAAAGCTCCCCAAGGGATCAGCTGAGGCTGGCACTCTGGAAACTGCACCCTCATGGCTCCTCCCCCTCTGAGCCCTGCTCCCCTCCGACTCCATCCGGTTTCTCCTTAGTGAAATACATGACCCCAAAATCTTGCCCCAGGGCCTCTTTCTGGAAAACGGACCCAAAAAGGTGCTCTTTACTTTTTTTATGTCCATACTTAACCCTGTAGAATGTCTCTACTTATTTTATAGGTGAGGAACTTGAATGTCACATGGTGGTAAGTGAAGGTCTCCTGTGGACACCAGAGTGTGTCTTCCTCCAAAGGCCACACATTGCTATGCTGATGACCACGGAGGGCTGCCCACGCCTATGCGAGTGCCACTGTTGGCACACAAGGAAACCCTCCCTGTGTGGCTGCTGCACACCGGTTTACAGTTGGCACCCATTCTTCCTTCGCCTGTTGTGAGCTATTTGCAATACGATCCCAGCTTATACTCCACGCCTTTACATGGCATGACACGTAGATGTGTATTTGGGGAGGAGGGGGGAATGCAGACCGCTGTGGACAACCCAGAGCAGGCGGTGATTAAGGCCCCTGTACCTCCTTCCTCTGCAGACACACAGCGCACCCCTCTTCCTGCCACAGCTTCCCCGCGGGCCAAGTCCGCGTATCTGTCTCTGCGTAAAGACTGCCTTTAGCACCAGGCTCATTTGCACAGTCACTGAAGAGCGGTGGAGGGTGATTGGGAACCAGACACCGTGCAAGATGAAAACAACACTCCAAGAGGTCAGGGAACTTGCTCAAGGTCAAGCAGCCTGTAAATGCAGAGCTGGGGTTTGCACGGGTTTCTTCTCAGTGTCAGTTCTGGTTGCTCCTCCCTTTCCAAGCTTTGGAAAGCATGGAATATGCAAACTCCTGTCTAACTTGCCTTGGATGCTTAACTCAGATCTTCCTTGCCCCTTGAAGATGTAAATGACTCAGACCCCTGCTGATCCCGGAGGAAGTCCAGAGCCTGTCCCATGGGTTTCTGTGGAGTCCCAGAGGCTTGCTGTGCCCTGTGCTCAGCTTCCTGTGCTTCTCTATTGAGCACAGCAGGACTGAGCCGTGCATCTCCTCTTCTCTTTGTGTCCCCCCCAGGTGAGTCCACTCACACCAAGCACTGGTGGGCAATGGAGACCTGGCTGGAGATTTCATGGGGGACACGTTGTGGCATCATCGATTGGCCGTCCCACCATTGTGGAGTGTCCTTCCTCCCTCAGGAAATCTCAATCTATCCTCATCTTTTTGGTGTCTACTCTTCTTGCAACCCCATTCTCCACTCTGTCCCCATTCCCTTTCCTCAGAGTAACTTCTGAAGACTTGGTGCCAGCCACACTCAGGCTGGGGTCACTTGGCAGAGGAACCAGGGCTCCCTGCTGTGCACATCGAAAAGCTTCTCCCAAACACTAATGGTGCCCTTCCTAAGTGGGCATTTTGTCCCATGGGCTCTTAGCAATGTCAGTCACATCTACAAAATGAACCTCATGTATCAAATAATATTCAACTTGTTTCTCTACTTTTATGAGTCAAATGCACAACTTCCACGAAGAGTGCTTTTAAATATTGATAGTAATATCCAAATTAATTTCTCCCTACTTTCAAGAGCCTGTGCTCACCCACAGGATCGAGATGCTCTTATCTAGTTACCTTCATGATCTCATATTTCGGCTTCCACTTGGGACCAATGTCGCCTCCCCTCCCATATTGTATCTCTGACATCATTTTGCCCTATACATCCTCTTCCTGCCTCTAAGGCTTTGCCACCTACTTTAGGAACTTTATAGCTCCCAACTTCTCCACACCGTAAAGATTCTAAGGACCTGGATCTGACCTGGTGACTGTCCACTGCTCACTAGTCACCGTACCCACTGCGTAGCCACCTCTCCAGGTCTGAACTCAGGGCCAAGAGCGCTAGCTCATTCCTCAGCACTTGATCTTGGCAGTGGAGGAAACTAACATAATAGCCTTCTCACAGTGGCCTGTTTTAGTTCCAGCCAAAAGCAGTCTCCTGAGTGCATTAGCTAACCTGGGCAGTCTCGTTGTGGGTAAATGTATGGTTTTCATTAGGCCTTTGGAACAACTGGAAAATAGCTCATATATCTTACACTATTTTCTAGCCCAGTGTTGTCCAATAGAACTTGCTACGATGGTAGAAATGTTCTATATCTGCACTGTTCAATATAGTGGCCACTAGCTTCATGAGCCTATCGAGAGCTCGAGATGTGGCAAGTGCAACTGAGGAACTAAATTTCTAATTCTATTTAATTTTAATTCAGTTTAAAAATAAGGAGCTACATAAGGCTAGTGGCTAACATAGTGGTCACTGAAGCTCTGGAGGTTTGCTCTAGAGACTCAGGTACACAGGTAAGAAAGCAAAGCCCAAACTAAAAAACCATGTATGAAATCATTAGACAATAAATAGGTCAAAGGAGGGTCCATTGAATAGAAGGTCATATTGGTGAACATTGTCGAATATCTACTCTGTGCCAGAGGATTACGTACATGATGCCATTTGGTTTTCCCAACAGCCCCACAATAGCTGTTATCCTTTTTCAACATAAGAAAATTCTACCTTGGAGGGCTGAAGTGACTGGTCCAAGTTGCATGGTGAGCTAAATTAGAACTCAGGGCTGTCTGACCTTGAAGTTAATGCATGCTTTTTACATCGTTCAGACATTCTCTCATAGGGTTTTAAATAAGTCATTCATCTTTACATAGGACGGTCAACAGCTCACTTGGTCACTGTCCTCTCTTCTGGGTGACAATAAGATGGACGGTTTTATAGAACTATTATGCTTTGTTATTGTCAAGTCCAAATAATAGAATTCTCATTGCCACAGAGGTTTGTTTCAGTGTACGCACAAACACACACACCACACGGGCACACACACATGCACAGAGACAGACACACACACTTGCATACACACACGCCCAGCTTGACTTTTCCCTTTCGACTTAAACCCAGCCTTTTTCCCTAGTGAGAAGACTTCATAACAAGGTAAAAGGTTCAGTACCCAAAGATAGAGAGCAGTGGCCCGTGGTTGGAAAGAGGCATAGATCTTCTACACGTTGCCCTTTATCCAGATTCCTCCCTGTCACCAGAAGTTTCCAAATGTGAAATTGACTAAGGCCAGGAAACAACTGATCCTAAACATTTGCTGATCTAGGAATGACTGAATGAATGCCCACCTGAGAAGTGTCTTCTGTCTCTGTATGTCAATGATTGAACCATACATTTACCCACAACGAGACTGCCCAGGTGTCTTCTGTCTCTGTATGTCAATGATTGAAGAGCACTCCCAACCAGTGAGATGTAGGGAGAACAGCAATGATTGATGGGTGGCAGCTCCCAGGTCTGCAGGATCTACAAATGAAGCCTTTGTGAAGAAATCTAGGATTGGAGTGTCCTCTGAGCAACAGAGGCTGTGTCTCTACTCTGCTCCCCTCAGCTGGCCCAGAAGGAGTGGAATGACTATGTAGCTGTGGGTGATAACAACATAATTGGGGACTCCTGGGTGGGCGGCCAGGTTGCCATGATTCCATCTCTTATAACTGAAATCTTGTTGTGGCTACATCCTGTTTCATCTAATTTAGTATCTTTTTCTGGTTGAGAGAAGATTTCCAGGATCATAAGTCTTGATTTCTGCAACCCCAATGGTGAGAAAGTCAACCCAAGCTGTCTTTAAGGAAATAA
>NW_011888797.1:8667823-8670829 GCF_000151845.1 Pteropus vampyrus | reverse complement strand
ACGTTGCCCTTTATCCAGATTCCTCCCTGTCACCAGAAGTTTCCAAATGTGAAATTGACTAAGGCCAGGAAACAACTGATCCTAAACATTTGCTGATCTAGGAATGACTGAATGAATGCCCACCTGAGAAGTGTCTTCTGTCTCTGTATGTCAATGATTGAACCATACATTTACCCACAACGAGACTGCCCAGGTGTCTTCTGTCTCTGTATGTCAATGATTGAAGAGCACTCCCAACCAGTGAGATGTAGGGAGAACAGCAATGATTGATGGGTGGCAGCTCCCAGGTCTGCAGGATCTACAAATGAAGCCTTTGTGAAGAAATTTAGGATTGGAGTGTCCTCTGAGCAACAGAGGCTGTGTCTCTACTCTGCTCCCCTCAGCTGGCCCAGAAGGAGTGGAATGACTATGTAGCGGTGGGTGATAACAACATAATTGGGGACTCCTGGGTGGGCGGCCAGGTTGCCATGATTCCATCTCTTATAACTGAAATCTTGTTGTGGCTACATCCTGTTTCATCTAATTTAGTATCTTTTTCTGGTTGAGAGAAGATTTCCAGGATCATAAGTCTTGATTTCTGCAACCCCAATGGTGAGAAAGTCAACCCAAGCTGTCTTTAAGGAAATAAGTCAAATGCCAGATTGGGTGCTGTCTTCATTAAAGCAATGTTAGTTGCTGTTAATACACACACTCTAAAACTCAGTAACTTATCCAGTAGAAGTGCATTTCACCCTCACATGAAGTCTAAACAATGGTAGAATAAATATGGGAATGGGCTCTGCTCCACACAATCATTTAGGGATTCAGGCTCTACCATCTTTCACAGGTGACTTCCATGTAGATGGTGGCTCTACCATCTTTCACAGGTGACTTCCATGTAGAAAGAATGCAGGTCCACCTGGGAGGTTTTTGAGCCAAGCTTGGACGTGGCAGACATCACTTCTGCCCACATCCCACTGGCAGTACTCAGCCATATGGCCCCAGCTAACCCCAGAGGAAGCTGGGAAACAGTCTAGCTGTGGTCCCAAGGTGAAAGGAACAGATTTGTTGATCAGCTAGTTATTCTTTGCTATAGACCTTAACTCCTCAGCTGTTAGATGAGATTAAAAAAGAGACCAGTGCTTTTATACAATTCACTCCATGGCCAATGGGTTGGGGTAAGTTGTTGTGTTGTTTTTTAGAACATTGCCCTGGAAGTCACTTAAGCTACACATAAAGAAGACCGCAGAAGAGAAGATCTGGTAACATGTAGGGAAAGATCTGACTACTTATTGGACTCTGTATGCCAATCAGTCACGTCTGCTCAGTGAATGAGCTGAAATAAGCCAAAACCAGTGTCATCAATCAAGTAGTGGATAATATGACCTTTTAGGCCCAGCACGCTTTGGCCACTGATATTTTCCAAGTTTTACCAACTGGCTCGATCCTTCTCCTACTGTGTGTCCCAGCCATACTCGCCTTTTGGTTCTCTGAATACTTCGTATCATTCCTGTCTCCATGCTTTTGCATAAGTTCTTTCTATATCCTAGAATGTGCCAGACATCCTGATGTCCCCACTTACTACAAGCACGAGGCAGGCAACATTCCAGTGTCTTCAAATTGTCTCTTCCTTGGACTCCCTGCCTGATGGGGTGGACTTGGATTTTAGTGGTAGAAACTGCTGCCTGTGGGTTAAGCTAAGATTTTGTCTTTTGTGTGGTTGACGAAAAAGACAACCACACAAAAGTGCTATTAAAGTGCTGTTGACGCCTACGACCCACCTCATGCATATGCCTTGTAATAATTTTAATGTAGAAATTAAAGAGCAAAAGTTGGCCAGCTTTGTGCTTTTATTAACCACAATTTTTAGGCATTATTACTTTTTCTTTGTTTCATGCCATTTCCTTTCAGCGAGAAATCTTCTTAGTACACTTATTTGCTTTGGATAATAATACGCTGTGTGTGTGCGTGTGCATGCGCGCACGCACGCGTGCCACTTAAAAAATTGTGCCTGGGCCAGGTTGGCACTTACAGAAGTTGAAGATAAATAATGCTTTTTTGGGCTAAATTTCCCCCATTATCATTTTCAGACCACATTCTGTGCTGCTGCTATTTTTCTATAAAGTCACTCAGTGGTGTTTCTGGCCAGAGTTATTTAGTGGAGGTGGAGCAAATTGAAAGTTTAATGAAACCAAACAAATATTTATCGAATACCCACATTTCTTTGTTTAAGCCCCCTGAAGCCCTGTGAGAGGGCGTTATTTCCCCGCTGTTGTTCCAATCTCCATCCTGCCTTCGGTGCTGTCTCTTGCCCAATCTGAAGCCCCAGTTCTTAGTGCAAAGTAGTGGGATATCCAGTTTCCTTGTGGCAATAAGCTGAATTGTGAGTTTTTTTTTCTCTATTTCTACCCAGATCACTAAGAACGAAGATGCCAGCTTACCCAAGACTAACCTCAAAGGAGATCTTATAGAGTATGAGAATGGCTGGTTAGTCTCACCCTCCCCCAGAGGATAAGTAAAGCAATTGTGAAGGTGACAGGGAGCACTGTGTGAGAGAGGTCATCCTACCCCTCCCACTTTAAGAGCAAAGGGGCTGGGGGCTGCATGTCTGTCTACCCATGAAGAGCGGAGAAGCCTGTTCTGGTGCTTCCTGTCCAGAGCCTAAGCAAAGGTTGGGGACCCACAGAGACCCCACATGAGCTAAGCATAAAGCAGTAGTGGAGAGGGACCACTGAGAGAGAGGTCAGCACCCAGGGATGGCGCACATTCCTACTGCGTGGATGGCACAGTTGCTGTGGCAAGGTGCGCATTGTTACCAGTATGCCATCCCTGCCGTCTCCATGGCCTTTGCCTAGTGACATGGCAGTTCCTCCCATGAGAGGTGGGGTATAAGCTTCTGCTCTGTCCAGCCAGCCCTGCAGCTTGTGTTAGTCAGCGAAATGCAGGTGGAAGTAACAGTGGTCTAGTTCTGAGCCTGGAGCTGGAGGAGCATCCTGTGTTTCTGCTTACTCTTTTTGTGCATATGCC
>NW_011888797.1:8664611-8666703 GCF_000151845.1 Pteropus vampyrus | reverse complement strand
TTCAAATAGAAGCGACCGAAAAAATGACTACATGGGGCTGTGTGGACTGAATTGGGCTAAATTTGAGTTTCTCGCTGTCAAGTAGGAACAGAGGCTTGTTAAAATCAAGGAGAGGCAGTATGAAGCTGAAGTGACTGTGCGTGCTCACGTGCATAACTTCTGACCATCCCATTCTAACCGTGACAACAGCAAATGTGCACCCCTGCTTCCCTGACTGCTCTCTCCGCCCCCTGTCCTTCTCCAGGGCCCGCCTTCTCCCAAAGGTGCTACTACACCCACCACACCCAAGAGGAGTGTCACGTGACACTCAGTGTTCTAGAACATTCTCTTGGCCACAGATGCTTTGTCCTTATTCCACTATTTTTATGTGGGAGCCCTTTTTCTGAGATTCATGTGACTTTCCAGATCTACTATCTTCTATCTTTTCTCATCTTCCTGGTCCCTCTTCCAAGTGCTTGAAGATCCTGACTCATGGGCTTCCTGGCCACATCGAGTCCTACCACTACCTAGAAGGAGCTCGATGCCTCTGAAGATGGCACTGCCAGTACCTTCCTCGCATATTTCCTTGGCTTTCTCAAAGACAAGGATTGTCGCCTCCACGCACTTCAGCTGCCCACTCCCGTCATCAAACCATGTATGTTGCTTTCCTCCCCTCAACTCCCTTCCCCCTTCCTTCCCTCCTCCCTCTCTCCTTCCCTCCATCCCGTCCTTCTTCCCTCTTGTCTTCCTTCCCTCCTGCCTCCTTTCCTCCATCCCTCCCTCTCAATACTCAGTGTGCATCAACTCTATGTCAGACTCTACACTGCGCTTTTGGGAATACAATCGTGGTAAAAACAGACACAGTCTGTATCTTGAGGGATTCATCCCTGACCACAGTTTCCTTTCTTTCTGTGCCCTCATTCCTTTGCTCCTAGGATGCCCGGTCCTCGCTGACCTCAAGTTCCGAGACTGCCCCAGCCCTGGGGGTACAAAATCCATTCCCACATTTGGTTTTCACACGAATCCTGTGAAGCATACACTGCTACTACGGCTATTATAAATAATAGCTGACTCATATCTAGTGCTCCAGACATGCCAGCACTGTGCAAGGACTTTATCTGTGCTCATTCATCAAATCCTCAAAAACCCTCGGAAGTGGATGTTATTCTTATTCCCCTCTCCCCGAGGAGGAAACCGAGGTACTCGCAGCAGGAGGTGATCCTGGAGGAGGGGGCGAGGGAAGTCAGGCAGCTGCAGTGTGGTGTGGGGAGTGAGTCCTGGGAAGACGGGATGGGGAGAGGCCAAGATAGGAAGGGGAGGGAGCTCAGGGTGGCTTCAGCCACGAGCCAGTTGGTCTGGGAGAAGAGAGGGTGGGCACGGGTGGGTGAGGGGGGCTGTGGGAGAAACGCGTATCCTCTCCATCGCTGCACTAAGCAGTAACGCCACAGTTGAATAATTCTGGTGAAGAAGGCAGTTTTATCTTTTGCAGGAAGCTTGGAAACACTTAAAAACCATCTTGCATTAAGGGCCTCTGAGGCTTATCGTATTTGAATTAGAAAAATGCATGGGGTCTCCAGCCTGTGAAATCCCAGAGGCTCCTAGCTTCTGCTTCCCAGCTCCTTCCTCTCCTCTCTGTAGTGGGGACCACAGTCGTCATACAGCACTTGGCATCCCGAGTGTTCGCTTCTGTTGTCCTGCCCCCACCTCCTTTTCTTTTGAAGGAGCTGAAAGCCGTGGATGTAACTGATGGTGGTAATTCAGAAGGCTGTAGTTGACTTTGTATTTTTATAGGTATTTGAATTGTAAAATTATGGCTCGTAGCCAGATTTAGGACAATCAGAAATAATGCCAAAGAACCTGTGAATCAGAGAGTAAACCAGTTTAAATCTTGTTATGTCAGTAGAGAATAATGAAGGGCCAGTAACAGGCTCCTCTGTGTTCTGTGAACGAGGGTTGTGTATTTCTCTCTAGCATCTATTGCAAGTATAACTGCAGTGTCGTGCCTCGAGTAACTGTTTAGTCTGTTCCTTCTACTAGACTCTAAGCATGATGAAGGCACATTCCCTCTCGTCTACTGCAGTTTCCCCGTATCTGGAAATATAGAGCTTGGTCA
>NW_011888797.1:8653954-8662311 GCF_000151845.1 Pteropus vampyrus | reverse complement strand
GTACAAAATCCATTCCCACATTTGGTTTTCACACGAATCCTGTGAAGCATACACTGCTACTACGGCTATTATAAATAATAGCTGACTCATATCTAGTGCTCCAGACATGCCAGCACTGTGCAAGGACTTTATCTGTGCTCATTCATCAAATCCTCAAAAACCCTCGGAAGTGGATGTTATTCTTATTCCCCTCTCCCCGAGGAGGAAACCGAGGTACTCGCAGCAGGAGGTGATCCTGGAGGAGGGGGTGAGGGAAGTCAGGCAGCTGCAGTGTGGTGTGGGGAGTGAGTCCTGGGAAGACGGGATGGGGAGAGGCCAAGATAGGAAGGGGAGGGAGCTCAGGGTGGCTTCAGCCACGAGCCAGTTGGTCTGGGAGAAGAGAGGGTGGGCACGGGTGGGTGAGGGGGGCTGTGGGAGAAACGCGTATCCTCTCCATCGCTGCACTAAGCAGTAACGCCACAGTTGAATAATTCTGGTGAAGAAGGCAGTTTTATCTTTTGCAGGAAGCTTGGAAACACTTAAAAACCATCTTGCATTAAGGGCCTCTGAGGCTTATCGTATTTGAATTAGAAAAATGCATGGGGTCTCCAGCCTGTGAAATCCCAGAGGCTCCTAGCTTCTGCTTCCCAGCTCCTTCCTCTCCTCTCTGTAGTGGGGACCACAGTCGTCATACAGCACTTGGCATCCCGAGTGTTCGCTTCTGTTGTCCTGCCCCCACCTCCTTTTCTTTTGAAGGAGCTGAAAGCCGTGGATGTAACTGATGGTGGTAATTCAGAAGGCTGTAGTTGACTTTGTATTTTTATAGGTATTTGAATTGTAAAATTATGGCTCCTAGCCCGATTTAGGACAATCAGAAATAATGCCAAAGAACCTGTGAATCAGAGAGTAAACCAGTTTAAATCTTGTTATGTCAGTAGAGAATAATGAAGGGCCAGTAACAGGCTCCTCTGTGTTCTGTGAACGAGGGTTGTGTATTTCTCTCTAGCATCTATTGCAAGTATAACTGCAGTGTCGTGCCTCGAGTAACTGTTTAGTCTGTTCCTTCTACTAGACTCTAAGCATGATGAAGGCACATTCCCTCTCGTCTACTGCAGTTTCCCCGTATCTGGAAATATAGAGCTTGGTCAGTAAATATCTGTTGAATATGAACACATGGATGAATGGATGAAGCCAAATGAAATCCACAGCTGGCAGAGCTGGTGGAGTCCCTGCTTACATTAATTGTCTCTTTATTCTAGATTTCTCTGCTTGGTGTGGGTCATGATAAATAGAGCATTCTGGGAAGGAAGGTGCTTATTTGTGCTTGGGTGGGCTCCAAAATCATCATGCCGGGGTCTTGGCAGAGCAGACTCCGCTAGTGGGAGGAGGAAGCTGAGACCAGGCAGAGTGGGAACTGCAGAAATTGGCCTGATCACAGAGGCTGCTCCGGGAAGGACAGCTGGGATGTCCAGGAATAGGATTCGAGGGGCTGCATCCATCTCAGATCCAATTTTGGCAGTGAGGCTTGTTCAAGGAGCCGAACAGGTGGGCAGCAAAGAACAGAGAGGTAACTGGCTGGAGCTGACCTTATGAGAAGCGTGTGGCTTTTGGGGGAAGTTAGTGGCAAGTGGTCCATTGGGGCTGGGACTGACTGAGCGAGCAGCCTGAGGAGGCATGGAGGGGCAGATCTGGGACCAGAGAGGAGGAATGATGTGAGGATCCTATGATAGGCCCAGGTGTGCTGAGTCCCAGATTTCCAGAGGCCGCCCTACAAACTGGAGTGTGTATCTAGGTAGAGTCAGCATAGACTGCTAGGATGAGGAGAGGGGATGCTGTGACTTGGGAACCCGAGGTTTCACCTGCTCGTGGTTCTAGTGGTCAGGATTCTGCATCTTATGAATGTAGCCGAAATCTAAATTACAGAATTATACAGAGAGGGGATTGTAACTATGTGACCTCCTTCTTTTAAGACTGGCTAAATCTTGACCCTGAAGGTGAGGACCATAGTTTTATTAAACTAGAGAGAGCTAGTTCCCATTCATGAGACTGTGGTGAGCTTCAGAGGTACAGTGCTGTGGGGAAGGGGTACCGAGGCCTGGTCCCAGAATGATGGCTGTGTGCTAAAGAGGGTGCCTCAGTCTCTTCATATGGACAATGGGGAGAGTTATGTTTTAGGGGAGTTTTTGAGGAATAATTCTCCTGGCCTGTCACAAGTGGATTCTTTTCAGAAGGCATTGCACAAAAGGTTCAGACCATCAAGAGAAAGACATTTATTACAAAGTTTTTTTAAAAAAATTTAAAACAAGGCCTTTGTTTATTACTCAAGATATTATTAAGTGAAAATCTAATATTACCAGCCCTTTGCTGGTGAAGTCTTCTTCACCTGAGCGGACCTAGAGACTGCTCCCCATTTTGGAGTGGAGTGTGTGGGATGGGGTGAGGGGGCAGGGGAAGGTGAGCTAACAGGAGCATTATCATTTGGGCCCCTGAGAGGTATGGATTCCCTTATTCTGTCTGTTTTTTTTTCTTTCCCTTCCAAATCAGTTGTTATAACTTTGTCATATAAATTATCTCCTGGGGACAAAATGACTTAAGCTCTCTTGGTATCCATGCGCCCAGTGTATATGTTCAGAGATGAAGGATGGATCAAGGCCAAGAAGCCTTTTAGCAGAATGAGTCAGGACTATCCCAAATTTCCTTTGGCCACAAAATCTACTTCATAGCTGACTACGTAGCAGTGGTAAGAATAAGAACAAATAATAACAGTAGCAGTGGGTATTACCACTCTTACCTTAACGAATAAGGAAACCAACTCAGAGAGGTTAAGTAATTTGCCAGAGACAGCACAGGATTTAGTCGCAAACAGCTGAGCTGGGATTCATCTCTGGGTTTTCTTGGACCGTTCTTTTAACTTTCTCCGTTAACCATTACACTGTTTTGCCTCTCTCGGTTGTCACAGGAATCCAAGGAGATACAGTGCAGACAGTGTTTGACACTTAGTCTGATGATGCTAAATGTTACTTCCTTTCCTCCGCTCTTTCCAAGGTCATTGCTATTCAGTCCCACCTTTCCCACTGTAACACAGACCTTAATTCTCCCTGTCGAAACATCATATTCTAGACCTAGTGTTTCAAAGGCAATCATTTATTTCCCATCACCGTCTTCCCAGAGGGTCCCGAGCTCCCTCTTGTTCTGGCTCACCTTCTTGTGACCGCCAAACTTGCAGCAATAGCCCCGCCCCCTTTCCATTGCTGGAGGCTCCTGGTTCGGGCCCCTCCATCATTTCTGCTCTGTTGGGCATCTAGGCAAAATGGTTTCCTTCTCTAGACTTTCGGAAACACATCACACATCGGAGCATTAGGCAGCTTCTAGGGCATCTTAGCAGTGTGCTCTGTGCCTGCCAGTGGCAGTGTCCGTGGCTCACCTACATCCATCATCCTGATACGCGCAGTGACCAGGGTATAAAGTGCAATCTCAGAGAGTCCAGGAAATGAGAGAGGAAGTGTAGCTGATGACAATTACTTTGACGGTAATAATAACATTTCCTGACTGCTCGCTGGTGCTAGGCGCTGTAGAACCAAGTATTTTATTTACTTGGATTGTCTCATCAAATCCTCAAAATAACACTATTTAATAGGTACTTTTATTCCTATTATATTCACTGTCAGCACTCAGAAGGGTGCCTGACAAATAGAAGGGGACTCAGCTTATACTCATTACATCTTGAATGAGTCGACTCTTTCACTGAAGCCAGAGTTGTTGAGTAGCTAGCGTCAGGTCACACAGCAAGTGTGGATTTTAACCCAGGGAACCTGAATCTAGAGCTGCCCTTCTCAACCCTTAGGAAATACTGTCTCCTGTTAATGAGAAGCAACATGAGAGGCAGGAGGGCTCAGTAGGTTGAGTCCTAAACTTCCAGTCAAGACCCGACTCCGAGTCCCAGCTTTGCCACGCATCCATTTTGAGCAAACTCCTTAACTCTCGGTGAAGACACTGTTCATGAGCCACTTCCTTCCTGCTGCCACTATGGAGGCAGTGTTATGAGCTGAGTTATGTTCCCTCCTCCCAATCCAAGTGTTGAAGTCCTAACCCCCCAGTAGCTCAGAATGTATCTTTATTCTGATACAGTCTCACAGAGGTGATCAAGTTAAAATGAGGTCATTAGGGTGAACCCTAATCTAATATGACTGCTGTCCTCGCAGAAAGGGGAAATCTGGATGCAGAGAGACACGCAGAGGGAAGAGGATGTAAAATGACACGAGCGAAGATAGCTCTCGACAGGCTGTGGAGAAGGGCCTGCAACATCCTCCCCTCGCAGCCCTCAGCAGGAAGCACACCTGCCGACACCTCGATCTTGGGCTTCTAGCTTCCAGACTGTAAGTTAACAAATTTCTGTTGTTTTAGCCACCCCTTCTATATTGCTTTGTCACCACAGTCCTAGCACGAACGTAGGCAGGAAAAAGGACTTTTTCAGATTCCCTTGCAGTTAAGGCTGGCCATGTGACACACGCTAGCCAATGAAATGTGAGAGAAAAGGATGCTGGGAGGGTTTCTGGGAAAGTCTTGCTTTCCTGGGAATGGGTGTCACTAATGTACCCATTTCCCCTTCATCCTACCTTGACCGTGGATCGTATGGCTGGGCCATTTCGTGACTGTAAGAGAAAGCACGAGAGAACCTCAGAGATGCCAGCCTGCCACCGCTGCCCTGCCTGTAGCTGCTTACTTCTAGCCTTCTAGTTTTGTGAAAAGACAGACTCCGTTTTTCTTAAACCACACTGGCCAGGCCTTCTGTCACTTGCGGCCGAATAAACTTCTGATGCACTCTTAGAATGTGCATTCTCTTCCTTGGAGCTCACAGGACCATATTCATGGGGCCATTGCACAGACTAAATGAGAATCGATACAAAATGGTGCTGTGAATGATAAAACACGTGTAATTGTGAGTTATTGTCACAATCAACAAAAACCTCCCCAAAGCTACTGTTTCAGTTTGGAGCTTACTCCCAACCCCTGACTCACAAAGCCCTGTGTTGGCTCCCCCACCAAGGAACCAGATGGGCGGAAAGACGTTTATTTCCAGCCGTTTAGCATGACTGTTATTTAAAGCTGGAAGGAAGCCTAGAGATCATTTAATGCAAACCCCTTATTTCATGAATGAGGAAATCGAGGCCCAGAGAGGCTGAGTGATTTGTCCAAGGTCATAGAGCGAGTCTTTGGCAGAGCCAGGCCTCGAATCTAGGTGTCCTTGAGACCCAGAGCAGGGCTCCTCCCTTTCATACGCCACGTGGACTCTGAGACCCTCGGAGTCGATTAGTTAAAATGCTTTCATGACTTAGGGCACAGTCGTCCCATTTCCCCTCGTGTCTGAGCAGATATGATCTCTTCCTTTCCATAACTCTTTCTTGACCTCTCCTGAGCTCATATTCAGTGTGGGCAGCCCTACTGGGGTTTGTTTTCTCGTCTCGCTTCCCCTGCCCCATTAATAGCAAGTTAATCACTGTTGACCGTTTATCATGTGCCAGGCACTGTGAAAGTACTTTACAAACATCGTCTTAAGTAACAATCACAGTAACACAGTGATGGTAGTAACCCCAACCCCACTGATAGATGCACTTATTGAGAATTGGTGACATTACGCCACTTCCTCCAGGTCACCCGCTTAATAAGTGGGGGATGGCAGCTTTCTCCTGGCCATGCGATAAAAGGCCTTCAATTCAGTTTAATTCAGGTCGATGCATTTTCAGTTCTGGGCCCTGGGGGTAGAATAGTGCTAGGGTCTGAATGTTTGCATCCTTCCCAAAAGTCACATGTTGGAATCATAGTGCCCAACATGACGGTATGAGGACATGGGGCCTTTGGGAGGCAATTCAGTCATGGCGGGGCAGGGTGGGGAGCCCTCACGAATGGGATTAGGCCCGTGTAAAAGAGACCCCACAGAGCTAGCTCAGGCCGTTCATAATGTGAGGTCACGGAAGTTTGCAACACAGAAGAGGGCCCACACCTTGACATGCTGGTGCCCTCATCTTGGACTTCCAGCTTCCAGACTGAGAATTACATTTCTGTTGTTTATGAGCTACCCAGTCTCTTGTATTCTGTTAGAGCAGCCCGAACAGACTAAGACAAGTGAACAGGATGGTGCGTCTGCCCTTAAGGCACTTATAGTGCCCAGGAGGGAAGCATCAACCGAGGTGCTATGTGGTGCCGTGGTTATGGGCATACCCTTTGGAGCCAGCCAGGCTGGGTTCGAATCCTGCATCTGCCACTTACCGGCTGTGTGATTTTGGGTCAAGTACTTTATCTCTACGTGCCTTGATTTTCTCATCTCTAAAGCAGGGATAGCAGCTAGGAAGACCAGGTGCTGTAGGTGTAAAAAAATTAAAAAATAAAAAATAAGGGATTGTAAACTGACAAGGTCCTTGCAATCTGCGAGGTCAACCAACGGTTGCCTCGCCTAAAAAAAAAAATTAAAGTAAGGTTAGTAATACTACGTCCCTCATAGATTGTTGTGAGGGTTGAAGTAGCTAATACCTGTCAACTGTTGAGAACTCGACTCATTTTAGCTATTATTATTATTATTTTTTTTAGTTTATCCACTCTGCACCTATGTAGTCCTCTATCCGACCTGTATTACCTCCAGGAATTCATTGGTGGTGGGGGGAGGTGCTGTCAGTTTCAGAGCTGGTTTGGGTACCTTGCTTGGGGCATGGTCTCTACTCCATTCAATTTGTCTTTACTCAACACCTCCAGAAGTGAGGCCAATAGAAAGTGGTCGCCTACTTTTAGAAGAGGAGAAAGAGAGCTAGTCTTAAACCTCCCTTTGTCATTGCTGGAGTGCGGGTGGGGCTTTGGGCGAGTGCTCGCCCCTCTCTCCACTCAGCAACTCAGCAGGGAAATAAAGATGTTTTCCCCAGGGAATTCTTATGGGGCCCCCTGGCTGGCATGTCTGATTGTCTGATGTTGTAATTGAAAGATATGAAGGAGACGACCAGAGAAAATGTAACGCAAATAGATGGTCCTCAGCCGTGTGATATAAACAACAAAAAATGCAACAGAACCCCTCACCCCCACCCAAAGTGAGTGGGGGGAGGTCAGGAGTCAGCATGGGCTGGCGTTTTCAGGAAGCTTCACAATTACCCTTTCTGTAAAATGAGAAGAATATTTCATCTTTAAGTTTCGTTATGCTACTAAAATTTCTAGAACCCTATGATTTTGTGAGACGGACCTTATTTGGGCATTAAAAGTCAGGCCGAATCTGGGTGGTGGGGAGAAGCTGAGGCCGCCCAGAGAAAGGAGGACTTGTCCTCGTCATAGCCTCTCCAGGCACCTGCAGGGATGGGCACAGTGCTTGGAGGGAAAAACAGGTAATGAAGAGACGAGAGCCTGCCCTCTCGGGTGTCTGGGGTCTGGAACTTTGGTGAGGAGCAAGAGACTGGGAGGAAAGATGAGTGACATTTCACGAGCCTCATTCCTGAATCGGAGGCTCTGCCCTCCAGTGGAGCCGGACAGCTGTGAATTCCAATCCCTCTTTGTCCACCTTCTAGCTATACAGGGGGGTGAAAACATATGAAATCTCTGGGCTTTGACTTCCTATGGCAACAATGAGGGAAAGATAGACCCAAAAGAGCTGTTATGAGAATTCAATTAAATACGTTGACTACAGAGATTTAATAAACAACTATCTTTGCAATTCATAAAAGTGATTTTGGATGCTATCTGAATTATCCCGAAGTCTGGGTCATGTGCTCGGACAGAATTATTTATTGGTAAAAATGGATGCCTTCATTTACTGTGTAACCATAGGCAACCTTACTTGTCTCTGTGTCTCACTGTCTTCATCTGGAAAGTGGGATGACAATACTTATATCATAGGATAGTTAAGATTCAATGTTTTAATACACGTAAGATGTTTATAACGGTGACTGGCACATAGTAAGGGCTCAATATATGGTAATTTTTAGCATTATCATTGTTCTAATTGTTACTTTTTGGCAGGAAGAATACAATAAAATTTCTCCCAACAGGGTCTCACATACTAAAAAGCCCAGATGCTGAGAGAGAGATCTTTGCTAACTTAGCTTATACTAGAAACATTTAATAACCTGGGAAGATGAATAGGACGATAATGACACTGCTTTCGCAGATCGTCGTCACTGGAGGATGAATGGAAGAAATGCGCTTGCTGCTAATAATTAAATTGGTCACACTCCCCTGTCCCTCATCAACCTGAGGCCGCTCAGCTTCCATGAACGACAAGAGCACCTGCTCCTACCCTCTGGTCAGGACATGGCAGGGCTGCCATTTCACCTGCTGTAATGATCTGACTGTTCTGGATATTCCCAGGGAGCCACCCCGACAGGCTTAGTCACTAAAGGACCCGT
>NW_011888797.1:8640479-8651899 GCF_000151845.1 Pteropus vampyrus | reverse complement strand
TCCTGATGGCCTGGTTAAGCTGCTCACTTGACATTAGCTGAGCACCAGCTATGCACTAGGCATTGCTCCAGGCACTGGGGGAGCGGTCATGAGCAAGACAGGTGAATCCCTGCTTACATAGTGCTCACCTTCGAGTTGGGGTGGGGGCATGAGCGTTCCCGGTGGTTTCAGTGCAGTGAAGGATGTATGGTAAGCTGGGATGGGGTGCCCCTCTGACATGGCTGGTTAGGGAAGGTGTGACATCAGAGCTGAGTTCTGAATGACAAGGAGGCGCCACTCGGAAAGACTGGAGAGCAGAGAGTTCTCAGCAGAGGGAACAGCCGATGCGGACGGTTCCAAAGTGGTACAAACCTGGCACGCTGGGGAAATAGAAATAAGAGCAATATGGCTAAATTAAGGGATGTGAGAAGAAACCGAGTGGAAGATGAGATTAGCAGAAGTTAAAGGAAGAAGTTTGCATTTAATTCCAAGGGCAACAGAAAGCCAGAGGAAAGTCTTAAGCAGGAGAGGGTGGGAAGAGATTTGCATTTAAAATAATTACTCTGCTTGCTGTACAGAGAATGGACAGCTTCTGCGAGACTGGGGAGGAGGATCTTGCCAATTTTCTAGGTATGAGGTGACGGTGGCCTGGCCCAGGTGGCAGTGGAGGAGATGGAGAGAAGTAGCTGCTGGATTAAGTCATGTTTTGGCAGTGGGACTCTGGGAGTGAGAGCATGGGAGGACTCTAGGATGGTCCTAAGGTGTCTGGCTTGCAGTCTAGGTGAATGATGGTGTCTTAGAAAACCCTGGAGGAGGAACAGGTATTTTTCTTTCTTTCCCAGGGGAAGGGCGGGAAAGAGCCAAGAATCAAGAATTTTTCCTTGTTTGCTAGACCCTCCATCCTGGTCCAGACACCCAGGTCTCATGTTCGAATCCCACCCTTTGGAGACTTGGGGTACATCTTCCAGACACACACTCTGCTGGCATACACCTGTCCCGTTTCCATTTGTATGGCTGCCAGTCTAGCCTTCTTCCCTTTCCCTATAGCTTGCTCTATTCCCATATCCTGTACTGCCCCTCTCACCCTGTCCCCAGCTCCCAATATCTGTCTCACTCCAGGGATCAAAGTCGGCAGCATCATCATGCAGGTATGGATTACCGCTGAGCAGGTCTCAAGGTAGAAATAATGATGGCTAGCAGATATAATACTTATTGTATGCCAGGTGTATATCTGAGCTCAATCGGTCACCACAATAGTCCTGTTCAGTTGCTATTATTATTATTTCCATGGTACAGATGAGGAAATTGAGGCTGGGAGTGTTCATGTAACTTGCCTATGGTCACACAAATCCCAAGAAGCTGGGATATAAACCTAATGTATCTGGCTCTGGAGCTCGTGTGCAGAACTCCTAAGCTCTGCAAAATGATCAGTAATATGGTATCAGTGTGTCCCCCTGGTATCAGAACTGTGCTCAGTTAGAGGCCATCGGATTTCCTATGCCTTTTCAAACCTTTTCGCCAAGGATGTCAGGAATGTTGAATTCAAGCTAGAGAGGATCTGACAAAGAATCAGATTACTGATTAACTGTCCATATTTAGGCATTTATTCACTGAACACTTTTTAAAAACAAATATGATTTTTTTTTTAGGAGAGGCAACCCTTAGTTGACCTCACAGATTGCAAGGAACTTGTCAGTTTACAATCCCTTATTTTTATTTATTTGCTTGTTTGTTTGTTTATTGTACACCTACAGCACCTGGTCTTCCTAGGTGGTCTCCTGTCCAAGTACTAACCAGGCCCGACCCTGCTTAGCTCCCAAGATCAGACAGGATCGGGCTTGTTCAGGGTGGCATGGCCGTAGACAAAACAAATATGATTTTATGAACATGTGTTTTTTGAGTGCCAATCAGTGTGCCAGGCTCGTAAGACAGTAACAGACAAGAGAGCATGTTCTCTGCATTCGTGGTATTTACGTTCTCTTTCCTATGATTCCACCTTCCGTGGCATATGCACGTACCCCCACTCTTAGAAATGTCCCCCTGCCTCAACCCAAGCACTGACACTGACCCCATTATGCATGCTAACTACCCTTTTGGCTATGCATGATCTATTTTCAGCCTCCTAGGGATTTCTCTCTAGTCTGGTCCCTTCTACCCAAAGTCACTAAACTACCTCCTCTTGGGCACCTCTTACCTACTTTCCTGCATGGACAGCTACCAGGTATATGTAATGATGACCATCTTCTGAAATCCTGAGCAGAGAAGCAGAGGAGGGTAGCTGGGACCTCTTTCTCAAATTGCGGATCATTGGTGGCTGGGAAGTCTATAACACAGTGAGCAGGCTGCAATAACTGGATGAAGAAATCAGGGCTAAGGGACAACAAGGATTGAAAAAGGAAATAAAACTAAGATTAGCATGTAAAATGCCTGCTATAAGGTCCTGTAACTGTTATAGGTGGGTTGAAAATTGGCTTTGAGCTCCCTGGCAGCCAAAATAAAAAGGGAATAATTAGTGTAAGATTTTCATGGTCCACGGGTTGAAAACAAGATAATTTGCCAGTCAAAGCTTAGATTTTCTTTGCACAGGGAAGAAAAAGAAAAGTTCCTTTGTGTGCTTAGTAAGAGGACTCTGTCTGACATAGTGGGACATCTTAACAAAAATTAGTGTATCGAAATGTGCTTGCTTTGTGAAGTCGTTTCATATTCATGGGAAATAGCCTTGGGAATGGCTATCTCTTCAAGGTCAGGCACCACTTTTCTATTTCCCTTGGGTCTCTTCATGGCACCTAGAGTGGTCTTCTGTACATGGGAGTTTCCCTGTCGATGCTACTGCCTGATTTATGCTTAATTAGGTGTCTGCAGAATTCCTGTGTCTCATTCTCCATTGTATCTAAGAAATACCCCGACTTTAAAAATTGCTGATGGGTAACTGAGAAGGAAAATAATTAGTGAGGAAAATCGAAACAATGCGCCCTGAATTTATGGCCATTCTTACAGAGATATGTTTTAGGGAGTAAGAATTACCATAAATCCGAAGGGCAAACAATAGATGTAAAAGCAGAGCAGCCAAGTTAGCAAAAAACCCTTGGAAGTTTGCACACTTTGTTTTCTGGAAGACAAAAGGTGCTGCCATCAGATTGGTTTTCTGGGTCAACGACTTGCCCCCTTGCCTTCCCTCTTTTCCCATGCCCTGTCCTGACATTCGAGGCATGTGAGGAGGGATCGGCCTGGGGATGGCCCACATGAATGGGTTGTTCATTGAGTGACAACCTCCTCCTTAGTTACTTCCAGCTGCTTGCAAAGAGAGCGTGGCTGGAAAGGCGAGGGTTTCTTTTTCAGAATTACGGCACTGGAAATGCACAAACAAACCAGACCAGGTTGGGGCTTGGGGAGACACTTAACTTCCCCTCTGTGTGGAAGGGCCTCCATTGGAGGAATTCCCCAGGCCTCTCTCTCTCTCTTTCCCACACCTCCGTCACTCTTTCTCTGGGAGAGCAGAGACTTACTTGAGTGGTTAGTTTGGCGAAGGAACTGGGGGCATCCCTGACTTGGCCCCTTTCTGTTTTTCTCTTCATTCTACCTGTCTGCAGAAAGCACACCTTCTCTATTCCTCCAGGCTGTAGGTTTTTATAGCCTATAGGTGTTCAGCACTGTTTGTGACCAATGCTGCCCAATTCTGGGATGTGGCATGAGGAAGCCAACTATTGCCACTTACTTAAGCCTTGGTCCCCAACAGCCATAGGGTGGCGAAGGGGATATTTCAGATCCCTACTGCCTGATTCCTTGGCTTATTCCTACCAGAGTAGGGAAGGGGTGTCCTGTATTTGGATGCCTAAAACTCCTACTCTGACCATGAACAGGCAGCTGCACCTTTATGACACAGGACAACGAGCTGGAGCAAAGGCTCACACAATGGAATAGTTTACAGGAGGACTCAGGGTGGCTAGCGGGTCTCTTCAAAGTGTCAAACTCTGTATGAGAGATGCCATGCACAAAGTAAAGTCGAAGAAAGCAGGTGGTAGGTATTGGTGGAAGCCCATGTCTCCAGGTGAGGGTTTAGGGGCAAGCGGAACTGGGAAACCAGGAGGGTGGTCTACAGTAGGCGTGTGTGTTTTGCCTGTTGAGCATCCATTTCCCCTTCCGGAAACTGTGTTCAGTCACCATTGAGAAGCTGTTTGTCTCTTAGAGCAAATGGGGCTTCTCCTGCCTCTCTCCAAGTGTGGGTATCAGGCTGATGAATTGCAATCTGGGGACATTAATGGAACTATTGGGAAAAAGAAACTCTGCCCTGGGACTGGTAGGCCGGCCGAATGCAAGTCAGAGGTCACCAGTGGGCATTTTACCACCAAGAAGGGATATGGCTCATACACATCAATATGAAACCAACACAGAAGAAAGCAGAGGCAAGACATAGATACGGTACCTGTGTCAAGCTATGCCAGAAGCTAGCCACCCAGACTCTTTAATTGAGAGATACATTCCCCTTTTGCTTTAACCTATTGAAATTAGGTTTCCCCCCACTACAACTAAAATAACCATTAATATAGAACTCAAACAAGGGTTATAGTTTGGAAGGAGATCGAAGCCACGTACTTATTCTTTCTCTCACTTGCACAGATGTTCACTGAGCAGTTGCAATGAGCCAGGCTCTTGCTGGGTCCTGGTGAGATGAAGAAGGCACCATCCTTGTCCTTAGGAGTTCATAGGCTGGCAGGAAAGACAGACGAATCAAGTAACCATTATGTGGTGTAGCTCATGAGATAGGGGAGGCAAGTGGACAGCACCGTAGTGGCCCAGGACAGGTGGCCATTGCCGAGAGGGAGCAGTAAATTGGGACTTAAGGATGAGCAGGATTTAGAAAAGCAGAGAAGAATAAAATGGTATCTATGAAAATGTGGAGAAGGGAGAGGTCGGGGTGAGGTGGGAGGCAACATATAATAATGATGATGAAGGGAAGTATATCTAGTTAGCATTTATTGAGTGCTTATTATACACAGAACACTATTCCAAGTATTTAAATACACAATCTCATTTAATCTTCAGAATTCCATACTGTAGATACCTATTTTATAGGTAAGAAAGTTAAGGAATTTGCCAGAAGCTTTATAGCAGGCCAAGGATATAAAGCAAAATGTATGGACTGATGGTAGATGAAATTTAAGACAGGCCCGGATTAAGAACAAATTTGAATATAATGCAAAGGGTTTAGTTAGAAGGCAGAAAGGGCACATTTACTGAGTGCCTACTGTATGCCAGGCATATACCGAATATCAAATCTTTACAACTCCCCTGTTTGAGAAGCTTTAGCTACATTCTCACTACCAAAACTCACGTATATTTTTATTTTCTCTAAATCATGCTAGTAAGTGGCAAAAAGAAAAAAAAAAAAAGCATGACCCCTTAACATATTCTCTACTATATTCTTCCCTACTCTTTCTCTATGACAATTATTTTTAATCTTTCTTTTGACTTCTGGTCCTCTGATGAAAGCTATCAGTCCTGATACAAACAAAATTTGAAAATGGAAATACAAACAAAATTTTGCTCGTGATTTATTCCATTGCATGAGAATTTGATTTCCTTCATAAGGACATACTGGAAAAACAAGTTTTATAAAGAATTATTTCTCTCCCATTTTTTCCCCCTATAAAATATTTATGGCCATTCCTTAAAAAAAGCAATAAATTCCAATTTTGCAAATGAATAAAATATGTAAATTTAAGTTCTGTTGAATCATGAATTTTATCGAGAAGCCCGCCGTTATTAGACAAAATAAGAAAAAGAAATTTCAAAACCGTCTCTGCATGACAGCATCATTTTTGCCATCTAATCATCTTCAACATTGTTTTGTTGGCCATAAGTCCCCCAAAGCGTGACTCACAAAGGTGGGGAAACCACATCATTGGCCCCAGAGCTCACTTTGCCAGACAGGGTCACATGTGTGTCGAGAAGCCCCAGAATTCCCTGAGACTATTTGAGTTTAATTTATTTTGTATAATCCCCTTTGTCCTAGAGTTAATGAGGTCAACTTCGGCAAGTTCTCTGCCTTCGTGATTCTGTCTGTGTCAGCAAGGTGAGGATTATGACACCAGTTCTACTGTAAGGCTGTCTATGGGATAGTAAACACCAAAAGTATGCTCAGCTGAGTCTTCGTCTAAAACTCAGTGCGTTTGGGATAAATACACAAACCCCACTCTGCCCTGTTTCCAGGTGTCTACAGATTTCTGCTTGCAGAGAAGGTTTTGTCACTGTGGACAATAGTCTCCAAAGCATTTCTTCTGGACTGGGAAACAGGAGAACTCTCCAGCTCTCAGCTCCTGCAGAGCAATGAAGTGGCTGAAAAGCTTGGTGCGTTTGGTGTCCATAAAGGTAGACGTTGAGCGTAAGTTCTAAGTTGTTGCCTTACCCAGCTTGCTCGGACTGTCCACCGAGAATTTCTCCCAGTTGGGTTGTTCTAAGAAGGGGTGTTCTTTAATCTGCAGAAAAGACGACTGCCAGAGGTTTAGCTAGGTGCGTCGAGACGCGTCTTCTTGAAGCTAGTGCACCTGCCTGGAGAAGTGCTTCAGGGTCTCTTCTATCTTGATAAAATGTATTGAAAAAATGGTTCAAGGTGAGGACAGCAGGCAGTTCTCTGAGGCTGACTGGCTGGGTCCGACTTTCAAGCATAGTGGTAGAGAAAGCAACAAGAGACGATGTCACCTGCTGCTTCTTTCTTCACCGTACAGTTCTCTGTTGCTGGGTGACCAACTATCCACAATTCAGCGGCTTCGACAACAGCCATTTATCTGGCTCATGATTTTGTAGGTTGACGGTTTGGGTGGGTCTCAGCTGGTGGTTCTGGTCTGGACAGGGCCCAGTGGATCTCTCCTGGGCTCCCTCATGCACCTGCATTAATGCTGGTGGGTTGGCGGGGCCAGCCGGTTTGTGATGGCCAGTCTGGTCTCTGTGGTAGGGATGTCTGAGCCCTCTCTCCATGTGGACTCTCATTCTCCAGTGGGCTAGCCTGGGCTTCTTCAAATGGTGGCTGGGATCCAAGAAAAGCCAGAGGACAAGCCTGCGAGAGCAAGCCCAAGAGCTTCTCAAGTTTTTTTTTTTTGTGTGTGTGTACATCACCTGTGTTCCCGCCACACTGATCAAATCGAGTTACATGGTCGGCCCAGATTCAAGGCACGGACCAGAACTCCAACTATTAGTGAGAGGGGCTATCTTGTGAGGGAGGATGTGGCTACAGGGAGAAGAATTTATGGCCATTTCCCCCAATCTACCACATTCGCAGAGCACAAATCAAACTCTTCTAGGGTTTAAAGGGGCCAGTAAATTATAGCCTTTCTCCCACTTCTGTGTTCAGAACTGGCCGAGAGAAGCACATAGGACTCAGATGGGGCAGATCCAGTATTAGCTTTATTACCGGTAAAACTGGAATGAAGGCGCGGTTCGCATTTGTAGTCAGAACAGACTTTCTACAGCCCCCTCTCCCCTGGAATTAAAGTAACCATCTGGAATTGAGACATCTCCCTGCAGGAGCTTAAAAAATGTGTGTGTGTTGGGTAGGTGGATGCCAGCGAGAAAGAAACGGAAGTGAGAGACTGGATGGAGACACGTTATCCTCTGCCCTGTAGGGAAAGGTGGGCCAGTGGATGCTAGACACCTTTTCTGCCATCAGAGAGACAAAGAAAAACGTGGAGGGGGGTGGCCAATCGTGACTATTTTATGGGCCTAGGCGGGACTGCTGTGAAAAGGAGCTAAACGGTTCCTTTTAACCAGGACATGTTTCTAAGCAACGAAGGTGTTATTTTTTTGTGCCCTGAGTACCATTTTTTAAAATCTCTCCTCTAAGTGAAATTTTGCTTGGCAACGAAACTATTCATTATTTTGAAGATGTGGATGGCCAGTGAAATTTCCCAGAAGGACTTGCAAAATAGGATTCTTCTTCAGTGGGGTAAGTGAAATAGATGAAAACCAAAGAATTGGCTGCATTCAGAGACATCAGTCGTTACATCCTGTTGCAAGTTGAAGGGAAATAGCCACCAATTCCATGACCCGTTTCCCAACATGAGAAGAAATTTAATGTTTTGGGAATGGTGCCATTTGATAGCGGGGCTGCTCCCGTTTACTTCCAGTGCTGGAAGACCCAAAGCAGCTTAACCATGGCATTGCAATGAACTTGTTTGTGTGGCTCTTTTCCTCCTTTTGGCAATTCTATGAGCAAATGTTGGTGGGTGAATTCGCATAGTCACAACAGTCCTCAAAACTTAGGGTTGTAAAAAATGTAAACTTGCATTATTTCTATGTGTCTTAACTCTCATGTCTCCAATCTCAGTGGAAAAGTTAATTTTGCAAAACCAGGTAGGCTCAGCTGAATCTAGTTTAAAACTCAGTGTGTTCAGGATAAATACACGATGATTTGTTCGCCCACCGATTCTCAGGGAACGGGCATCAGAAGAACATGATCATCCTCTGACCTCTGATGAGAAGTTGGTCCTTGTCATCGTGTGTTGACATTTGCTTCTGTGGTCCTATCTGGCCTTCTGTTGACAGGCCGTGCTCTTTGTGACCTCTTCGCCTTGACCCCCAAGCTCTTTTGGGTCAGCTACCTTCTGTCAGCACTTCTGCTCTCCCCTTGATGGCCTTGAAACTCTTAGCGTCTTTCCTCCCACCACATACAGGGCCCTGCCTACGAGGCCACTCTCAGGCTCGTACAGCAAGACCCCTTCCTCTGCCCCTCCGAACTCACCACTCTCGTGCCTTGCCGGGAACAGCCTCTCTGCATGCTTGCGTGCTTGCAGATACCCCAGGAACACTGGAAGGCAAAGCACAGGCCTCTGCTCTGAGATCTCCCCCAAATCATTTAGAGATTCTAATGAACCCCAACTTTCAATCCCTAGCCAGGCAGGCAGAACGTTTGTTCCCTTCCTCTGGGATTTACCCAAAATAATTAACTCCCTCATTTTCCTTTCCCAGATTTTTGGTAAATTATCTCCTCTCAGCCCAGGTAATATATCTTACCTCTGCTCAGCCTTATTTATGTTCTATTTAATGCCTATGCCTTGTTTTTTTCAGGGCTCAGCTCTTGATTTTTTTTTTTGCACAGGCTTTTAAGACTGCTGTCACTGTTATGGCATTCTGAAAACCAACTGGGTTTTTGTTTTCGGTTGCATCATTCTTCCCCACTGAGGGCAAGGCATATAGAAAGCTTTTACTGCTGGTTGACATGGTGGGGGGTGGAGGGATGGAGGGCAGAATTGAGAAGTATAAGAAAAAGGCATTTCAGTGAATGTCATAGAATTTTATTCTCCCATAGAAACTTCAACATCTTCCAGATAAGGTTTCTGTGTTGGGGCAAACCCATGTTTTATCAACAGTGCAGATTTTTTAAGTTAGTATCATTTTTACAAAGTTCCCCCTAGAGGCAGTGGTAAGTCAAAACAGTCACTCTTGGGAAAGGGAATGAGGCTAGCAGCGCCGTGGCTGGGAGGCAGGTCACCAAAGAGGACAGAATAGCTGGTGTGGACACAGGTATGGAGCTGACACTGCCACCATTGGGTGGAGGAGAGCAGAAGGCTGGTCTCAGCTGGACAGCAACCTTGAGCTCCCATGATGGCCGTGCTGGTAGTTCACCTGCAGTACTGATGTATCCATCCGTCATGAAACTTTCTCTCAGCAAGAACACAGAATCCCTCCCCTCCGAAGAATAAGGAGAGCAGGGGCGAGGCACCACAGTGTTGTGCTCCAGTGCTCTAAGGTTGGTGAAAATGAACTTGCCTCTTGGTTTACCCCTTCCCAGTTATGTGGCCTTGGGGCAAGTTACTTGATCGCTCTAGGCCTCAGATTTTTGATCTGAAAAATGCCAAGCTGATGCAATGGCTAACACCCGTGTTCGTTAAGAGATTTAAGTAAACTATGGTAAAGTCCTTGGCAGAATGCCCCATACTTAATAAGTGCTCGATAAAGGTTAGCCATCGTTCTCGTAGCGTTGTTTTTAATCTGTACTGTTGTTGCTGTTGCCATCCGGGAGAGCATAGTAGGTTTTGTTTTATTCTTTTGCCAGCGATTCACACTATCTGACGTTACACTAAGATGGATAAGGGTCAGGTGCCCCTTCGGTTAGGTTGGTTATAAGTGTTCCTCGGCAAGATCACGTTCACACAAAATGACAGCCACATTGGAGTCCCGCCAGGTCTGGTGATGAAAACGTGAACAAAGAATACATGATCTGTGCTGAATTTTCAAGTTCCAGCTAGGACTGATGTAGACCAGCCACGCTGGAATCATAATGGCAGTTGGATTTTCTTCTTTCCTTTCAGTGAGATCCTGTTCCAGATACCATAAAATGGTGACCATGCTGATAGTGCTTGTTAGAAGTGAAACAGTACCTTAATAATATAATTTGACATTCAAATGCTTTTCTAGATAGGTAATTGATAATACACTATGAAAAAAAGTTACGTCTTGCTTTTGGATCAAACCATGTAATCCCAGGGCCCATAGGTGACATATTAAGAATTTCTGTTGCTGGTCTCTTTAAGTGCCAATAGCCCAAGCCATCTGTCCATCCCTTAGATCACTCGGCCCAGGCTGTATATACAGTACAGCTTAGTATACAGTAGGTATATAACAGATGTATAATAGTCATATAATAGGCAGTCATTCAATTGAATTGAAAAGTGTTCAGGACCCAAGATTTTCAGTTGTAATGATGAACGAGAAGCCATGGCTTCAAGGGTTTCCATCTCAGATCTGATAACATGGGTGACTGTCTTGGACATGCCAAACTGAAGGTTTCTTACAGAATTATCAGTTCATGTTGAGCTCTGCCAGAAGGAAGAGATGAGAAAGCTCAGGAAATGAAGCCAAAGATGAGACACTGGGAAGGTCGCCCATTGGTGCATCGAGGTAGAGGAATGAAACTAAAGTCAGGGGTTTGGAGAAAGAGTGAGAGCCACAGGTAGGTCAGACAACGCTGAGGGAAACAGAGCCGACTGGTCTGGGAAATTCATCACTTGCTTCTGAATGGGGGCAACCTGGAGAGACAGGTGCGAGGGACGGAAAATGGAGCTCCTTTCTCTCCTTGATAAACATAATTTTAGACAGTCTGGTGACAATAAAAGACCTCCACGTGTGAGGTGCTAGCTCCTCCAACTAGAAAGACAGTCCCTGCTGACTCAGAGCAGCTATTTAGGGTCTGCCTGGCAAAGAGTTTGGTGCAAAGGCTTCCAAACAGGGCCAAGGGCTGTTCCCCTGACCACAGTTGACCTTGGATGAGCCGAGACAAAGGGTCCATCTGTGTGATGTGCTGCACTGTGCAATTAGGGCCTGCTGAGAATCGGCAGGCGAGGGCGGAAGGTCGTGTGCAGCTAAGAAAATCCACTCTGGTACACACTTTTTACTACACAGAAATATGGTGCGTGTCCAGGATGTAGTTGGGGAAGGAAAGGTCACTG
>NW_011888797.1:8636046-8640429 GCF_000151845.1 Pteropus vampyrus | reverse complement strand
GATAAACATAATTTTAGACAGTCTGGTGACAATAAAAGACCTCCACGTGTGAGGTGCTAGCTCCTCCAACTAGAAAGACAGTCCCTGCTGACTCAGAGCAGCTATTTAGGGTCTGCCTGGCAAAGAGTTTGGTGCAAAGGCTTCCAAACAGGGCCAAGGGCTGTTCCCCTGACCACAGTTGACCTTGGATGAGCCGAGACAAAGGGTCCATCTGTGTGATGTGCTGCACTGTGCAATTAGGGCCTGCTGAGAATCGGCAGGCGAGGGCGGAAGGTCGTGTGCAGCTAAGAAAATCCACTCTGGTACACACTTTTTACTACACAGAAATATGGTGCGTGTCCAGGATGTAGTTGGGGAAGGAAAGGTCACTGTGTGACCCACATTCACAGGCAGAAGCTGTCAGCCCTGGGGTGCCCTTCTAACCCTGCCTGGGAGCATCTCCTAGGAAACGGGGCATGATCTGATCCCGTCAGCCCCCTGCTGCCTCCACCACCCTGATTACCCTCTGCTTACCTTATGGAGTCCGAATCAAGTCCCCACTTTACACAGCAGGGCTGTCTGCTGCTTTGACTTTATTCTGTGATTCACTGTCTAGAGAAGGGAATTTTCTGATGAGCCTGTTGAGATAGAAAACTTAACCTTTCAAAATCCTCTTAGTAAAAAGCAAGAAAGGGACTTCCCCAGGATTTGCCAGACAGATGGGCGGATGCAAACTGCTCCCAGCAGCCAGGTCGGATGGCCTTGCGCCCAGCACGGCTGTGAGACCAGGACCTGTGGAAGAGAGAAGGGATTCCAGCAGAGACTTTCTCAAAATCCAGCCTCAGAGATTCTCTGCTGGCGTTGGGCGCCAAGCTCCCATCTCTGAGACTGCTTAGGAGTCAGATGGGGCTCATTAGAAAGATCTGTATCTGCTCCTTGCCAGCTGTGTGTCATCAGGCAACTTACCTGCCCTCTCTGACCTGGCTTCCTCATCTGTAAAATTGAGATTGTAATACCCCACGTGCGGAATGATGAGGGTTCTGAATGAGATAATGTATGTAAAACACTTGAAAGAGTGCCTCGCTCGGGGCAGCACATGACGCATGATTTTGTTATTGTTTTCACATATCTTTAAATTGTCACCTACCTGCCCGTCTTCTGTCATTTGCTCCATAGCTGTGTCTTTGAGGGGCAGAGACTTGGCCAGGATCCCCTTACAATTTGTGACCGCCCCCATGGGGCAGAGGACCACTGATGCCATGGCTGCCCTTGATTTTTGGCTCAGACTTGGCTCAGGTATCTGTGAGGTTTCCTACTGGGACAGACTGGGAAGGGTCAGGTGTGAGTGGTGAGGCCTTGAGAGCTGCTTTCGCCTGGACTGGAAGGGAGAGGAGGCTATTTCATAGGTTCGACTTTGCTCCTTTCTTTCCAGCCTCGGTCTTTCTAGTTTGTCCTTCAAGTATGGAAGTTGCTGGGGTGGTGACGGTGGTATTTCTCCTTGGCCCCTTCAACTTCTTGGGAGAGCAGTTCCCAGAGGAAGAAATAATCTCCAAAGCCCAGTGGAGTATTTCAGCAAAAAAAAAAAGGGCTTTAACCTCTCTCGAGTCTGTTCCCCAGAACTTCATTCACCAGCACTGGGTCCAATCCGGTGCCCCCTCTAGTTTCATATCATAGCAATGCTCTGAGGGTGCCTCCAGCAGAGACCCACCCCACTCTGACTGTGCCTTGGAGTCACTTTGTGAGCCCCACCCCAAACTAATGACGTTGCAGTTGCTGGGAGTGGGCAGGTGGTCCCCGTGTTTTAAAATCTTTCCAGATGATTCCATTCTGTAGCTGTGGTCAAGAGGCTCAGGGCTGGAGAGTGTGTGGAACCTCTGAATCTGTTCTCTGTCTGCTGACTGAAGCTTATTTCCAGCTCGGGGGCTGGATGTGCTCAGCCCGCCTCGCACACCCTCTGGGCCTGTCGCTGTATGTGCAGGTTTCAGAAGACCGCTCAGAGGCCTTGCCAGGGCCTCACTCTAGGGCTATAGACACAGAAGGACTAAAGCTGGCCTTCTCTGATCACGACTTGGAAATCTCTGTGATATTTGCATGCTTGATTATTGTTGAAGGTTTACATGAGACATGGCAACTACCTGCCATGTCCGCACTGTCCACTGCTTGCATTCCTACCCAATTATTTTCTCTGCTTTATTTTTCTGCTGGGCACTTACTACCATCTGACGTTCTATATTCTTTCTTTCTGGAACATACACATGCATTTTTCTTTATTGTTTTTTTATTAGACTATAAGATATAGGAAGACAAAAATTCAATTTTTGTTCATGCTGTATCTTGATCATTTAGAACAATGACTAGGACAAAGTAGGTCTTCCATAAATATTTTTCAAAAAAACTTTTTTTTGAATGAACAAATTAAGTTTTCTCTTCACAGTCGGGCCTGGTTGACGGAAAGGAAAGATACAGGAAATTGATAGCCAAATGTAGGTCAAAGCGTTAACATAATTAAAGAGCTAGATGAATACCCTATAACTACCCCACATCGATGCTTGCAAGACAGGGCAAATTTCCCCCAGTGGCGGGGAGACCAAGCCCTGCACAGCAGAAGAAGAGGGGCCTTTGGCGGAGAGTGTGGAAAGAATTCAACACACGCGCCAACGTAGAGTCAAAAGGGAAGTTTATTAAAAAAGGCTAACACTGCACAGAGCGTGGCCTCCTCTCAGAGGCAGGGAGTGAGAGGGACAGTGAGAGAGTAAAGGCACCGAGAGAGACCCTGAGTGTTCAGGGAATTCAGATTATATGTATGTCTTTCTTTAGTTCCCATTTCCCTTGATGTGGACATACAGTGAGGAAGGGGAAGAGTATGTAGCCTGAAAAGGTAAGACTATGTAGAGCGAAAGGCCCGCTGGCAGTTTCCAGCCTTTAATCTTCAGGTTCCCCATGGTTTTAGCCACAGGGAATGAATGACTCTCAGTTCCTGCTTCCCCTTCACAGGTGTGGGGAATGAGCTGTTAGCAACCCCAGCAGAAATCTTCCTTTGTTCTGCAGGTGTCCTCCTGGCCTGGCTGCAGGGCTGATCAGCATATTGCAGTCTCTGAATGTGGCTTGATTAACATTTTAATTCTCTTGCCTCTTCTCTACATTAACATGTGCCCCAAACGTTTGGAGGGGACCTAGTTTCCCTAGCCCGTCCCTCACTGCATCCAGAGACAAGTACATGGGTCTTTTTAATTCTGATGAATATAGGAAGACAGACCCTTTAAGAAAGGAACCCTCATTATTCCCTTCCTTTATGTGGAGCTAGCAGAATCCTTTGCCCAAGGTCATGTGGCTAGTTGTTAGCAAAAGTAGGATTCAAATTGCATGGCTTAGGAGGCTCGACTCATTACCTGTACTTCGCAAAGCACCGTAAAACTTAGTCACCCCCTAAGTGTACCAGGAGACTCTTTGCTTCCCCCACATTTATCTTCTCTTTCCCAAATTTCATGGATCAATGTACAAGGTGTTAGGAATCTCAACCAAGGGCAGACCTACCTGGTAGAGTGTGACCTGTAGGGCTGTGCCTCCTGTCAAGCCTACAGCACTGGGGAGCAGAGGAAATGTGAGTTTGCCCAGGTCACATGTGAGAAGGAAGAGTAGAAGAGTTAGAGGCAGGACCTCTCTCTGTCCGTCTACATACACATGCACCCTTTAACACATCATTAGGTAAACACACTTTCTTCTTCTCTGGGGAGGAGTAAGTGAGTGGAGGCAAGAGGCCAGGAGGTTCTCTGCACGGAGTCTGTATTTTCTCCTACAGCCAAGCCAGTTCTCAGATGGCATATTTGATGCAACATAGGCTGCCAACCAGGGGCTGGGTGAAGACGGACGAAGTTGGTCTCCAGGGCCGGGCATCCGCCAAAACTGGTCAAATCTCAGCCTTTTTGAGGCTCTGAGTCAGGCTCCATGTGAAAGTGTAGAAACCGCCCTCATGAGGGTGAGTGGGCAAGGCTGGTAATTCTGTGGAGAGGGTGTAAAAATGATAGGGTGAGATCCTGTTTTTGGACCTATTTGTAAACAATCAATCACACTCCTCTTTCTCCTTCAGCAGGGGAGATGGATTTGGTTGAATAAATAACAGCTCAGGGTTGGAGAGGGGATGACAAGTGGCTCATCCTCCTTTGGTGAAAATGATGACAATCATGCCTCATTTATTCAACGCCAACTACACATCAGGCATCATTTCAAGCACTTTGATTTCGTTAACTAATGTATTTGTCCTAACAACCGTATGCGGTCAGGGCTGTTGTTATTCTCATTTTATAGTTGCAAAAATAGAGATTGTCCAGTTGGTGAGTGACCGAGGCAGGAGCCCCATCCAGTCCTGTGGGCCCTGAGCCAGTGTCCTTTATCACTGCCATGAGC
>NW_011888797.1:8623138-8634841 GCF_000151845.1 Pteropus vampyrus | reverse complement strand
CTGCAGTCTCTGGATGGCCTTTGTCTTTAACTGGAACTGGTCTTGTCTCACATCCTGATCAGAAGATGGGTGGCCTGAGATAGAGGTGGCTACTCTAGGATAGAGTAGACCAGGGACAGCTCATCTTCCAGCCCCTCAGGAAATGGCCTGGTGGGCTCAGCCTGAATTTGGAAGAGATAATATAGGAAATTTAGTAACTGGAAGACACAGCAGTGAGCACTCAGGGAGAAGCAGACCTCTGACCCCGGCCTCCTCGCTGCTCCTTCGGTATCCCAGACAACCTCTAATGTGAGGACACGCCCCTGCTTGATCCCTGCTTTTCATTCAGATCTCACCTGAAATGTCACCAACTCGATATGGCTTCCTTGAGGGCTCAATCTAAAGTAGCCACTCCTTACCACCTTCTATGACATTTGTCCTTTGCAATCACTATCCGTATTTTCTTGTGTGTGTATTTGTTAGTTAACTCGGTCTGGGCGCTCTGCCCACGGCGCCTCTGGAATGTAAGCTCTACGAAGGCAGGTTTCTTGTTTGTTCGTCTCTTTGTCTCAGATCTAGAATGGTGCTTGCCTCATAGCAGGCCCTAAATAAGAGTTTTTAAAAGGATAACATCTCCCCGTTTACCTAAGGTGTCTCTGTTGTAGGTTGAACTGTGTCCCCCCCACCCCCTCCACCCCAGAGACCCATTCAAATCCTAATTCCTGGACCCAGTGACTGTGACCTGGTCGTAGTGGAGGTCATAGTGGCGGAGGGTGGGCCCTAATACAACTCTTGGTGTCCTCAGTAAGAAGAGGGAAATTTGACAACTCGTGAGGGAGAACATCACGTGAAGACTGGGGTGGAGCCTGGAATGATGTGCCTGTGAGCTCAGAAGCACCAGATTGCCAGCAATCATGGAAGCTGGGAGAGAGGCATGGACGGATTCTCCCCCAGGGCCTCCAGAAGGGACAAACCCTGCTGACGTCTTGCTTTCAGACTTCCAACCTTTGGAACTGTAAGGGAATAAATGTCTGTCATTTTAAACTAATCCGTTGTGGTGTTTTGTGATGGCAGCCCTAGCAAACTAATACAGTGTCCTAAAGAAATTCTTTTGTGAGCATCATAAAGAATGTGTAAGCGAGTTCTCCTTTCTCTAAGTTAGGAACTATTCCTTATCATTCAGATCTTGGTAAAAATATCAGTTCCTTCCTTCCTTCCTTCATTTGTTCATCCATCCATTTAAACATCTGTTGAATGTCTACTACAGGCCAAGTGGAAGGATATGAAAATAAATAAGACTTGGCCAAATTACCCCCGACCAATTAGCCGCATTCTCTTCTGTGCTCACATAGCATTTTGCAGAGTCTCTTAGTGTAGCCCTTATCATATTGCATTTTAGTTAGAGATTTTAAGCTTCTTGATCTCAAGGGCCTTATGCTCTTTAATGCTTAGTGCTTTGTGCCCGATACAAATAAAATATTTAATAAATCAAATGAATGAATGAGTGAGTGGGTTAAAGAGTATATTCATAGTACAAACGGGGAAATTAACATGCTGGAAATGCTCCATCTAACTTTCCTTGAATTTATCTGAGGGTGAGGGAGGTGTTACAATGTAAAGGGACAAACAGGAAATGGAAGTCAGGAGGCCTTGGTTCAAGTTCTGGCTCAGCTACTAGAGAGGATCTGTTCAGTGTGATCTTAACATGGAGAGTAGAGTAAGTGGACAAAATTGGGGGACAAGGAGGGAGGGAGGAAGGGAAGAGGAGAGAGAGAGAGAGAGATTTATTCTAGTTCAACTTCCCAGGAGATAAACAAAGACAAAACAGATTGTCTTGGAATGTGGTGAGTTCTCCATTGCTGGAGGCATTCAAGCAGAGGCAGGATGAAAGATGCTTGGCAGGAATCCTGTAGACTTAGGATACTCATGGAAAGGGTGGTCATTAGATTAGATGGTCTTTTAATTTCTTCTCCACCTTATGCAGGTTGTAGGATGCTACATATGTGACTTGGGCCAAACCACACCCTCTCTGGGCCCCAGTTTCCGGGTCATCTGAATGAGTTGTCCCTAAAAAGTCCTCCAGAGTGGGAGTTCTGTGAGTCGATGTGAACTGAATATGTCTGCGTTCTAGAGAGCTGGGCATTATGATGGGAAGCTCTGGGCTTTCTGGAGACGTTAAGATCATTGGGCACCTCTACGGAGTGGTGTGATGCATGGAAAGCTAACCTCGGAGTCTCAGGAAAATGTGAACTACATTTATCTGCTGGCTCTAAACAGACAGCTGCGCAGAGTCTTTCGCCCTTGAGGTAAGGATGTCTAAAAGATAGTGTGATTCAGTGGCAGCCCTCATTTGGATGTCTGACTGCAAGGCCAAGACCGGGGCTGTTCCTCAAACTGGAGTTCAGTGACTGGGCCACGCTGCCCTAGGCTCTTTTATAGTGATCTGGTTGCAGTAAACATGGGATTGCCTCATATTGCTTTCTCACTCATGTAGCTCATTTTATGATATTTGCTTTTTCTAATAATTTTCAATGAAAATTAAGTTTGCAATACCTGAGCAAAGTTGCAAGAAAAGCATTGGGTACAAAATAATGGATAAAGGAGTACTAGAGAGAATCACCCCCAAACAGATATGCAAATATGCCTAAGGAGACTCAGTCATGGGGGCGGGAGGAAGGGGAAGGGAATGGGGGAATCAGGATATAAAAAGTAGGAAAAAAAAGTTCTTTTAACTTATGTAGAGATTTATTAAGATTTTTTGATTTATTGATTTTTAATGAGATTAAAGTAAGTGATTAAACTATGGGCTACTCAGGTTCTTATCACCTCCTAATTATTTACTGTCATATGCATGGCTTATTACTGTCTTTACAAAGTATTATTATAGCTGTCATTTATTTGGATCTTCACAAGAACCTTGCACATTCAGATATTATTATCTCCATTTTGTAAATTCAGAAAATGAGGCTAAGCGAAGGGTTAAGCTCATGGTTGCACGATCACCCTGGATCCTTCAGCCCCAAGTTCAGCATCTCCCTACACCATATTCCGCCCCATGCCATTCCATCACTGCCAACAACTCTTTTGATGCTTTTGGACCCAATTTCAATGTGTGAAGGGTAAGAGGGGCTTCCATACACACAGACAACAAGAAAATCTCCACATACCAGCTGGGTGTCCCACAATTCAACTCAATTCTGACACTATCTACCCAGAGATAGCATCGAGATGCCACATGTTAAAGGCTCAGCCCTATAAGATTGCTCTCCTGCCTCATTTCAGACACCAGTTGCAAGTGTAGGGTGCTACTTGTGCTTCTGACCAACCAATTACAGATTGGGGGTTCCAATGACCCCCTCTCACTCAGGATGCCAGTCACAAGTCCAGGTTGTTACCTGTACTTCTGACCAAACTGGCTATAAATCAGAAGTTCCTTCTTGGGTTTGATTAATTCTCTAGAGCAGCTCACAGAACTCAGAGAAACATTTTACTTACTAGATTATAGGTAAAAGGATATAATTTCAGAACAGCCAGATGGAAGAGACGCGTAGGGCAAGGTATGGGGAAAGGGCATGGGGCTTCCATACTCTCTGAACATGCCATGCTCCCCGTTCACCAACCCAGAAGTTCTCTGAACCCCATCCTTTTGGATTTTTATGGAGACGTCATTACATATGCATGATTGATAAAATCATTGACCTTTGGGGATTGAACTCCTTTCTCCAGCCTCTCTTCCCTCCCCAGAGATCAAGGGGTGAGACCAAAAGTTCCAACCCTCTAACCACAAGGTTGGTTTCCTGGCAACCAGCCCACCTCTCTAGGTCCTTTCCAACTGTCACTTCATTCACATAACGAAAGACACCTTTGTCATTAGGCCATTCCAAAGGTTTTGAGAGCTCAGAGCCGGGAACCATGTAAGACCAGATATATATGAAAAAAATTATTTTGGTCATCTGAATGGCCAAATATATATATATATTTTATAAATTGCAATATTGCACCTGCTTACTCTCATTTGGCTTCAGACACTTTGGTCCAAAGAAAGATGGTGGCTAATCAAACTTGATACCCGTTTTTGTTTTGTGACTAAGGGTTCAAATTCCAGGTGTTACTTTGTTTGTGACTGGGAGCAATTCATTTACCTTTTTATAATTCCTATTTTGCAAATGTCATAGTGTCAGTTCATTCATTCGTTTTATTCATTTATTCCTGAGCAGCTAGCCTTCATCACGTGCCAGTGTTGGGTATGAGGAGCTTGAGACAATCCATGTTCAAGACCAAAGACATAATGGAAGTGAAAGTGTTTTATAAACTCTAAGTTGCTAACTAAATGTAAACTGTATCATGCTAGATGTCTGAGTGTAAATCTTACCTCTTAAATGATGATGGCTGGAAGACAGCCAAGTATAACACGAATGGATTAATTCCTAGTGGTGGAATTTTAGGCCGTGTGTGTGTGTGTGTGTGTGTGTGTGTGTGTGTGTGTGTGTGTGTGTGTGTAGGGAGTGGTTGATTGTAAATTAGTAAATGGGGGAGGAAATCGTAGGGAAGGATTTTTACTTAGGTGAAATTTCCATTAAATGTCCCCATGGAAGGATGTTATGCCAGGCTCATTCTAGAAGTAGGAGCAGAGAAAAAATGCTCAGCTTTCTTTGTGAGACCCAAAGAGAAGCTGATACTAGTGTTTGCTACTCAATCATTAGAGGAAGCAGAGTTTCCAGTCTCTGATAAAATGTTCTTGCTTATAAATACTATCTTTGCTGACTCTATCTTAATTTCAAAGCTGATAATGAATATATTTAAACTTCCTACAAAAGGAAAGATGTTACCCCTTTATTGAAAACATCCACTCTCCCTGGAAGCCAAGACCTCACTGATCACATTTCCTAAGGCCAGAGGGCTTGATGAAAATCTGGGCTGGATTTTCATCACTCCATTCTGGGAAAGATCTTGGAAGTCCTGGGGAAAAGTTTCTCTTTCTTGGCCATCACACTTTCCATAGGAGGGTGAAAGCGAATATATATATATGTATATACACACACATATATGTGTATATATATATAATATACATACGTTATATATAAATAATATATATAAAATTAAATTTTATATATAGAATGCATATAAAGAATATATATAAATTAAATTTTGATTAATATATACATAATTTTCCCCCAAAGGGACCTCATGTCTGAGTATAAATCTTCAGATGCCAGTACAGTTATACATGCTATATAGCTTCTGCTTCTGGCTGTGTATTAAGTGTTGAGATCTCATATGTATTATGTTGAGCCGTGTTCTGAGCAGGGCTGGAATTTAAAGAGGCATCCAGGCCCAATCTCTGAGACTCTTCATGACTCATCCTGAAATTCTGGGAGCTAACTCAGTATTTGTATACACACAGCAATGAATGAAGGACAGTGAAAGGGAAAACCTCAATGATTGGCAGATGTTCTTTTGAGGGTGACCCGTGCTGGGTTTCTCAAGCACTGGTAACCCAAGGCTTGTGTGTGAGTCCTTAGAGGGAGAAAGAAATATCCTATCATTCAGAACAATTCACTCATCCAGCAAATATTTGTAAGGTACCGCTATGTGCCAGCACTGTTTTAGGCACCAGGAATACAACTGTGGAAAAACAAGCCACTTCTGCTCTCCAAGAACTTAATGGCTCCTTGGGGTAAATAGAATCGATGAATCAGTCAAGTTTGTCGGGTGGAGATAAGTACGGTGGAGAAAAATGAAATCAGTAAGAAGGTGCGGAGTCCTCTGAGAGGTTGGGGGGTTGGATTTTCAGTTCGTATAGCACGGTCAGAGAAGGCCACAGTGATAAGGCAACATTTGGACAGAGACCTGAAGGAGAGGAGGGCATGAATCATGTGAATTTCCAGCAGAAAAGAATTTCCGGTAGCAAAAGCAGCAAGTGCGAATGTCCTGAGACAGATTCCTTGTTTAGTCTATTCAAGAGACAGCAAGAAGGACAGAAGCAATGGGGAGAGTGGTGAAGATGTCAGGGAGACAGAGGAGAGAAGGACCAGGTTTAAAGGCCGGTTATAATGCCTGGTCAGGCATCATACTAAGGTTCGTTTACTTTGAGTGAGGGAGCAAACCATTGGTGGGTTTTGAGAAGAGATGTGAGTGATCTGACTTCTGTTTCAAAAGGGTCATTCTGGGTGCTATTCGTAGAGAGGGAGAGGATAGAGGCAGGGGGAGCAGTTAGGAGGCTGCTCTGCTCATCCAGGAAAAAAAAAAAAAAAGATGGTGTCCTGGACCAGAGTTGTTGCAGAGGAGGTGGACAGCATGATTAGATTCTGGATATATTTTGAAGATCAATGCCATCTTGGAGAGAGGACCCTAATGGCATGGTGCCCTGTCTGACCTGGTCTTTTTAGGAGTGTCTAGGATGATGTCAGGGAAGGCACTCTCATCAAATGTGTGAAAGACCAGAAAATGTGTCAAATGAGAAGGTCAGGATCCCAGAAGATGCCCGAAGTTTAGAATTCTGGTCCAAATTTAAAGAGAAGGCATTAAAAAAAGGCTAAAGGTTAAGTTTTACCCCTGGATTCACAAAACGGCTAAACAAAGATTCAAGGAGTCAAGACCGCACAAGCCACAATGAGAGCATCGTAGGGGGAGGAGTGTCTAAACGGATAAACGCCCACAGGAAGGAAAACAGTATAATCTTGAGCTGTACTGGGAGAAAATAAAAGTCCTGATCTACTATTCCGCTTAGATCAGATAACACCCGAAAAGCATTTAGTTTTGGGTGCCACGATTTAAGGTAAACAAGGCTACCGAAAATGGACTCTGGAGCTACGCTCTCTAGGTTCACGTTCCGGCTCTGTCTCCTACCGGCTGTGTGACTTTGGGCAAGTTATTTAACCTCTCTGTACATCAGTTGCCTCATCTGTAATAACAGTGTCATGACTCATTGTGAAGCGCAAGTGGGTTAATATATAAAGCTCTTATATGCTAGGTAGGAATTAGTTACGATTATTATTTGGTTACCATTTAATATTCTTTATATATTATCTCGTTTAACCTTCATAATAATTTTACAAGATGGGCAGTTTATCCTTATTCTATAGATGAGGATTTTGAACTTTGAAGGGTTAAGTATGTAGCCAATTCAGACACCCTTGAAGAGACACCCTTAGAATGGAACTCTGGGTCTGCCTGGCTCTCAAGCTCACACTTTCCACCACTATGTCCCTGTCCTTTGAAGCTGATTCCAAGGAGAATGACTAGGATCGTGACGGGCGCAGAGTCGTGTCATGAAGTTTGACTGGAGGAATGGTCGAGGAGGTGCTGGTGACTAATTCTGGAGAATAGATGCCATATGTAAAGGGAATCAGACTTGTTTGGTGTAGAAATAGTACTTATCTACTGGAGATAAATTTCAGATCAATAAAAAAAATCACATTCTCTAGAGATGAAACAGGCAGTTTCATGCAGAAATGAGATGGCCATCTCTGGAAGTGTTCGAGAAAAGATAGGTAGAAGTAAAACACCAGGGAGGTGGTTGGAGTCGATGTCATTTAAAGCTACTTGCAGTGCTGCGATCGTCTGTCTCCATCTCTACCCTGCTATCTTTGTTTCCAAAGTAATTGTAACGGTATTTATATCTTCCCAATTCTAAAGGGCATTATGAAGGTTAAGAAAAAACGTGCTCATTAAGCACGCCAAGATCCAGAGAAGAAATGCACTATTTTAAGATAAACTATTATTATAACACTATATGTAATTGCCAAGTGGATAATGGTACCAAGAATCTGCTAAATTCATGTATATAACAAACTGTGATAATTTCTTCGAACCAAATGTGTTTATTGCATGTGCCCAAGTATTGCAGTTGATAATTGCTATTATATCCTATGCCTTAGTGCACTGCAAATTCTCATAAATTATTTGGAAGTTTCAAAAAACAAAATGCAAACAAAACAAAAGCAATCTTAGTATGCGTTGGAACCTCCCCCCAGAATTTTCTAACATAGAAATGCTGACATGCCTAGTGATGAGGTTTTTGATTCATTTATGAGAGGCGGAAAGGGGACCGAGCTGTGGTCTCATGGGAATTGGTGACCCTCCTTTTTGGTGTTCAGGTTTGCGAGAGTGGACTGTGGCTCTTGTCCATTTCCAGTTTGCTTCTTTAGCCAATGAATGGCATATTTTTGTCCAGTTGGGCCAATGAGACTTCATTGCCTGCTAATTTTGTTCTGGATTGAATTAATTTCAAGACCAAATTAATTAAAACAGATGAAGCTTCCTTCATCTATTATTCATGAGCTTGTTAGAACAGGAGGAAGCACATTAGCTGTATTAAGTATATTACATTGTGGTAATGAACTTCTTTTCGGTGACTCTGAACAGGATTGTTGAGAAGCCCACCATGGTTTCTCCTATCAGTGGCTGTGAAGTTGCTCTGGTAAATAACACACATATGTAGAAACAGCTCCTTTGAAAGCTTCATGGACTTTAGAAGGTTAGTGGTGGGTGTGCAGGGGGTGGGGAGCGGGGGACAGAATTATACACCGAAGGAAGTATCTCTACTGCAAATGAAACTTTCTGGCTGTCTAGTTTTCACGTGCAGAAAGAAAATTCCTAAATTGTGTAGAGACTGGCAAGGTAGCAACAGAGGAGGGAAGCGGGGAATGAATGGTGTTAGTAAAAGGGGGAAGGTTTAAGCTACATGCGGTGCTGTGATTATCTATGCATAACGAGATTGTTTTTGTTTGATTGTATTTTGTTTTTGAAACCTCCAAATAATTTACAAGAATTTGCTGTGCACTAAGGCATAGGATATAAGAGCAATGATCAATTGCAGTACTTGGGCACATGCAATAAACACATTTGGTTTGAAGAAATTGTCACAGTTTGTTAAGTTCACCAGTTTAATGTTTCTGCAAGCATGATTCTTGGCTGACATGCAGGAAATGCTGACAGATAGAACTTGATTGAGGCACCATTCTCCTGACTGTTGTGGTCCATTCTGGCTGCCAGAATCTTGCCTCTGGGTGGTAGGTCCCACTCCGCTGAGATACTTATTTACAAATTCACACAGAGGTGGGCCAGATTTTAACAAAAATAAAAATAAAAAGGTATATATGGAATGACTAAATATACACACTAAAGATAGGGGCACTATGGGGCGGCTTGTGGAGTTAATATCGGTAGGCTTCCATGCTAAAAACTCTAAATGCTGTCCTGTCAGACTTTCCTTGTCACTCTTCACCAAGGATGGAGCAAAGACCCTTTTCTAGGGAATTAGTCTCTGTCCTAGGAGACTGTCAGACTGCCTAGTTGCTAAATCTGTAATGAGAGTCACGATGTCTTTTAGCTAACACGGAGGTACCAGTCTAACCTTGGGCTGGGTCTGAGAAAACCTTTCTTAGAGAGCTCAGTACCTGTTGGGCAGAGGGCCAGGTGCAAAGTTGAGCATGTTAAGGTTTCTCTTCCTGGGAAAACTATAATCTGAACAAAGGATCTTTCCAAGAGTGGGTGAGAGGAGAGGAGATAGAAAAATGGCCCACTATGGACACAGGACAGATGCTGCATCCCGTTGCTGGCCAGAAACCATAGGTGGTAACTGTGCAAGTTAAGTAGAAGAAGCGCCGGTTTTAGATCTTCTATTCCTTTATCAGGCACAATTACCGATTTGTGCTTTAGAAAATACTCACACAGTAGGAAGAACGCAAACCGCCATTTATTGAGCACCTATCATGTGCCAAACCTACCCGACACTTTATATATCTAATCTCATTTCACCCTCCTATCACGTGAGGAGCCAGGTCTATTTTTCCGGCAGCCCGAGTGGCCGATGAGGAAACTGGGGTCTAGTGAGGGGAAGTAACAGGGCTTAGATCACTCGCGGACTGTTTCCATGTTGCCTTGGAATTCTGAAGTTCAGGGCAGCAGGCAGGGACGGGCGATGTCAATGCGAAATGGGGCGAGGAAGTGGGAAGTGACAGAGGAGGTTGAATAGCCACGGCTCAGAATGACTTAGAGTTTTAAGAGAACATTAACCTCTCTGAGTTTTAATTTCTCCAACTATAAAACTGGGATGAGAATTTTTACCTCACAGGGTCGCTGCTTGGATTACACAAGATAATGAGAATAAAGTGCTCGATTCATAGCCTGGCATATGGTCTGACTCAGGGGAAGTCATCCTTCACAATTACTTATTGAGCATTTACTATGAATTGGGAAACATTTTAGACCTCGAGCCTGTAAATAAGACAGAGGGGGCCCCATTCTCACGGAGCTGCCATTTTAAGTGAGGCAAGAGGAAGAAAGAACAAATACACAAGGACACTTCAGAGAATAGAATCGTGCTAGGAAGAGAATAAAGCCAGGCGATGAGGCTCCTTTAAATTGGTAATCATCTCTGAGGATGCAATATTTAAGTTGAAACTTTAGGGACAAGAAGGAACCCGTCACATGGGTGTGAAGGGTGGGCCCTGCAGGCAGTCGGAAGAGCTAAGCCTCAGGCGCTATGGCTGGGCAAGGAGAAGCAGAGGGAAGTTGGTGAGGCTGAGCAGAGGGAGCAGGCAGGAGGGATGGAGAGAGGAAGATAGAGTGTAACTTGCAGGCCAAGGCAGGGAATGATGTCGGTCTTATTCTGAGACCAGTGGGAGCCATTGAGGATTTTATGTAGGGGCGTGTCCCTATCTGATCTACCTTTTAGAAAGGTCACTCTCACTCCTGTGAGAATCTGGAGTCACAGGAAAAAAGAACAGAGTGGCCAATGCAGAGGCTGTGGTTGTTTGCACCAATGGGCATGATTGTATCCCAGTCTCCACATCTCTTAAGATGTGACTTTTCAGCTCTTCTCATCAAGGGCGGAGTCTCTTTCTCCGTGACTTGAATCTGCGCCGGCCTCGTGACTGGCTTTGTTCATAGAATGGGGTAGAAGTCACAGTATACTCAAGCTTAGTCTTCAAGAGTCCATGCAGGCTGGGCTGACCTGCTGGAGGATGGACGGCCACGTGGAGCAGAAAGGGCTATTCTGGCTGAGGCCATCCTACGCCAGCCAGCCCCCAGCCAAATCCACCAGCTTATTGCAGATGCACAAGGGAGCCCAGCCGAGACCAGCAGAACCCCCCAGCTGAACCCAGACTGCTGACCCACAGAATCATGAGATAGATAATTGGTTTTGTTTTAAACCACTAAGTCTGAGTAGTTTGTTACACAGCAAAAGCCTCCTGATACAGAGGCTACCGAGGTAACCAGGCCGAAGACGGTGGTGACTTAGACTAGGGTAGCAGTGACTACGAAGTGGTCTGACTTGATTTGACATATGTTTCAGTGTTAGTATTGACAAGATTTGAGGACTAATTACTATGAGAGTGAGGGAAAGAGGGAAAAGGACAGCCCTAACGAAGAGAGCGGCAGCCCATGACAATATGGTCTTTGGTTCAGAGCTAGAGATGTCAAACCGAGGTGATTTTCTAACTTGCCAATTTTCTTTAGACACAAACCAAGACAGAATAGTTCAACTTCAAACATATCCACTGAGCACCTACTATCTGCTAGGGTCTGAAGAAAATAATAACAATAACATTATTAATGGTCAACGCTTGCACAGTACATTCCATCCAGTAGGCACTGCAATGAGAAATTTACATTGAACACTTTTAATACTCTTAAGCTTGTGAGGTGGGTACTGTTATTATTCCTATTTTATTAGTGGGGAAAGAGGAACGGTGAGGTTAAGAACCTTGCTCAATA
>NW_011888797.1:8622137-8622618 GCF_000151845.1 Pteropus vampyrus | reverse complement strand
AGTCTAGATCATCAAACAACTTTACAAGGATTTATGATACCAGTGTTATACATAAGAACTACTTGGGTTCTTGTGAGAATTCCAAATGGCCCTTTTTCTATTATGCAGAAGAGTGTCACCTCTTACTTAAAGGCTTGGGGTGAGGGTTGGAGGGGCTACAATTCATCTTCAAATATATATTAAAGCATTTTTCTAAATAAAGAAAGTGTATGCCCTATGAAGAATGATGGTAAATAAATGCTTTTCCTCCTTCATTATGGCTAAAACATAACCCGTGGCTTGTATACTTTATTTAGTATATTGGATTAAACATATTAGACATTTAAAAAGGCACTGCTGAGTTTAAAAAATGTAAAGGCTATCTCTGGGGTCAAAAAAGAAGAGGAAACTGAAAACCATAGTGAGAAGCAGTCTTTTCTTTCTTTTTTAGTTTCCTTTGCGAAGGGGATTGGGTTTGAACAGCCATGTGGTGACAAAGTAA
>NW_011888797.1:8616724-8622087 GCF_000151845.1 Pteropus vampyrus | reverse complement strand
GAGATGGATATGTGAAGCAATACAATGGGGCATGCGTCATGACACAGGGCTTTAGAACAGGGTGGGCATACTGTTTCTGCAAAGACCAGTCTTTGCCAGACATATGGTCTCTGTGACAACCACTCGATTCTGCTGTTGCAGCCTGAAAGCAGCTAGACAATATAGAAATGAGCGGGTGTGGCTGTGTTCCAGTAAAGCTTTATTTATAGAAACATGGCAGGCTGGATTTGGCCTGCAGACCACAGTTTAGTGCAAAGAAAAGAGGCCCAACCTGGACTGAGAGGGAGGGATGGGGCCAAAGCAGACTCCCCTGAGTTTTGGCTTAACAGGCAAGGAATAGAGACCGAGGCACAAGAGTAGCGAGAAGGGAGGGCACCAGGTGGAGGGCATAGCACACCGCAGGGCAGGAGGGGTTGTTGGAGCGCTGAGTGCCACGTGGAGATGGGGACTTGAGTCTGTAGGAGGTATCAGGGCCCATTCTCAGGTCACCTGGCGAATCCTGGGGAGGAGCTGGTGGGGCTTTTCCTGCACCAGGAGAATGACTTCTGGTTTGCAACGCCTGGAGAGTCTTTCCAGCTGCAGCGTGGACTGAGGGTGGGGGTGTGGAGAGAGAGGAGATAGGAGGCCAGAGAGTCCGGATGGGAGGAAGAGTGTGAGTGTGTGTGTGTGCGTGTGTGTGTGTGTGCGTGCGCGTGTGTGTGTGCGCGCACGTGTGCACTAGCGCACGAGATATCACATAAGAAAAGGGAACAAGGACAGGACAGAAAGAAGAGAGTGAGAAATAATTCCAGTCCTAACCCACCCTCTCCCTCTCAGCTGCTCTCTGTATTTATAGTAGGTATTGCTGGGCAAGAGCACTTGGAGGAAGAGAAAGGCCCAATTATAAAAAGGTCTTGATGCATTGTAACTGAATGTTTGCTTTTACACTCCTCCCCATCCCCAGCCCCAAGATAAAATGAATAGCCAGGCCCTCCTGTGGCCTGAGGAAGCAAGAGAGGACAAGGTGCTCTCTGAGGGCTGAGAGCTGGAGGGACCAGAGGGCCTGTCTGCAGGCCTGCTTTGTTCTGAGTCCGGAAGCCAGAGGGGCCTCTCAGATCCACCGCAGGAGAGGTCATTATCGCCAATATTTTAATTTGCCTGCCAGCAAAACAACATTGTCAGCAGCCATGCCCTGGCTGTGAAGGACAGCAGTGCCTACATATATCTACATATCTGAGTGAGGCCAACGGACTCATAAAGAGTAACCAGGCATCCGAGTTCCATAGCCTCTGCAGAGCCGTGGCTGCAGGCTGTGTCTGGCAGGAAGGCACACGCGTTCCCATGTACACCCACCCTCACTTTTAAATCACTTGCCTGATTTGACACTCTGCCGATGGCCTCCTGTTTGCCAGAAACCCCATATCACCTGGGCCAGGAAAATATTTTATTGATTTTTTTTTTCCCCTCAAGATCCCTAGACAGGGTGGAAATTGCATGCATCGAGAAGAAAATCCAGCAAATTCTCTTCTCCTTGGGCTGGGCCTTCCTTTGATTTTGGACTCTGGACTTTAGCTCTGAGTTCTGGGACTGACAAACTCCGCAGGAGAAGTGACGGCCTGGGATTTGAGGGGACTGGCTTCTGAGCTACCAGGCGGTGCCAGAAATGCCAGCTGACTGTCCCCAGATTATAAAGGAGCCTCTTTTGCACAAGTTACTAAGGCTGCACAGGTTTGGGGCTGTGGGCCACTCGATTTTGCTTCAGCTTGTCAGGAATCTGTTGGCTCCTTGCAGAAAAGAAAAGATCAAGCAGAACAGTAGCATTTAAATCACTCGAAGTACTGGAATTGTACTTCTAGAAGGTCCCAGAGCTCCGGTGATAAAATTCGGAAAGGAAAAGCTTTCATTTTGATGAGCTCCACAGCCTTCTTCCAATGGAGCATCCTCTGAAAGCTAAGAAGGGGAGACTTGTTGGAGCTGAGAGTTGCAGGCTTAGATATGATGGCCTCACTGGGAAGATGAATTTTGGGTAGGGACTTGAATGAAGCAAGTGAGAGAGTGAGTCCCTTGGATGTGTGGGAACAATATTCCAGGCCAAGGGAAAAACACATGCAAAAAATAACAACAACAATAATAAAAATGCTTAGCTATCCTGGGCCAGTCAGCATTACCTGTTACCTGTATCAGTGTTACCTGGGAGCTTAGAAATGTAAATTCTCAAGCTCCAGCCCAGGACGACTCTCAAGGTGAAGGTGAAGCCCAGAGTATCTCTCTCTCTCTCTATCTTTATCTCTATCTCTATCTATCTCTATCTCTATCTCTATCTATCTCATCTATATCTCTATCTATCTGTGTGTATGTGTGTGTTTTATATACATTTTATTACAATATAGTTTACATACTATAAAATTCAACCCCTTAATGTGTATATTATATATATATGTATATATAAATATGTTTTTAGTTGCGGTATAATTTATATACTTCAAAATTCAACCCTTTTAGTGTTTATTCCTGCAAGTTTTAATAAACTCACACCATCGTGTAACCATCAGCATGATCGAGATATAGAAGATACCATCTCTCCCTAAGATCCTCCTTTGTAGTCAATCTCTGCTTCTACTTCTCAGTCCTGGCCTGCACTGATCTGTTTTCTGTGTCTATGATTTTGCCTCACAATTTATGTTTTCACAAGTACTTGGGTGATTGTGATTTACACTGAAGTTTACGAACTATTGTATTAGTCTAGATCATCAAACAACTTTACAAGGATTTATGATACCAGTGTTATACATAAGAACTACTTGGGTCTTGTGAGAATTCCAAATGGCCCTTTTTCTATTATGCAGAAGAGTGTCACCTCTTACTTAAAGGCTTGGGGTGAGGGTTGGAGGGGCTACAATTCATCTTCAAATATATATTAAAGCATTTTTCTAAATAAAGAAAGTGTATGCCCTATGAAGAATGATGGTAAATAAATGCTTTTCCCCCTTCATTATGGCTAAAACATAACCCGTGGCTTGTATACTTTATTTAGTATATTGGATTAAACATATTAGACATTTAAAAAGGCACTGCTGAGTTTAAAAAATGTAAAGGCTATCTCTGGGGTCAAAAAAGAAGAGGGAACTGAAAACCATAGTGAGAAGCAGTCTTTTCTTTCTTTTTTAGTTTCCTTTGCGAAGGGGATTGGGTTTGAACAGCCATGTGGTGACAAAGTAAGTGCCTATGGCTTCCTGAAAGAGTTAATCGGAAATGAGACAGCCACTAAAGCCAAGATTCTCAAATGACTACATCCTCGGTAAAAAGTGTATATTAGAAAAATTTGTCCACAAGCCTAAGGAGATAATAAGAAAAATTGTCTGGCTTTTGCTCTCAGTGTGGAAAATCTGCTTTAAGAAGTTGTAACCATAGACTGCTGTGTAGGGTTAATGCTGGCACTCCATACGTGCTTTAGCAGCTCCATGGTGAGAAATTATGTAAGTAGTTTGGGGGAGTGGTAATTTGGCCATTGTGAACACATCTTTAGGTAGGAAATGTTGTTCAGCCAGACAGTTTAGGATTACAATGGATAAAGTCTTACCGAAGATGATTTCGCAATAAAAAATTATACAACACCCAAAGAAACAATACACCAAGACAGAGCAAGTCAGCAGACACAATAAGCCATAGAATTAGGTCATCCTATCCTTTATTTAATTGAACTCTTGGAAGGCAATTAAAAAGAAATATATTTAAAATGATTAAAGTTATCAAAGAAAGAGTTAGAAAATAAAAAAATATTTTAAAGTCTTAGTGCATTCGAAAAAATATAATAGAACTTAAAAAAATAAAAAGTACGATAGATTAAAAAAAAAAATCTGTGGTTGAGTTAATCAGCAGATTAGACCCAAATGAAGGGAGGATTGGTGAACTGGAGCTAGTTCTGAGGAAACGATTCAGAATGCAACATACAAAGCAAACAAGGAAAATACGTTAAGTAGAAATGAAACGGAATGAAGATAGTTAGAAGGTTCGATGTGCATTTAATAGGAAAAAATAGAGAGATTAAAAAAAGCAACATTTGATGAATGGTTGAAACTTTACCAGAATTTATGAAAGATATAAATTCTCAGTTTAAATAAGCACAAATGATGAGCATGAAAATTAAAAATGTTCCATGAAAAAGTCTAAAAATAGCTTGTTTTTCAGTCCATTAGCTGGGTCTAGGAACTGACATGCCAAGAATCTTTTATAAACTTTTCTGTCATCCTTTGATGATCACTGGCTATATCCATTAATGATACATGGCTTTAAATTTTATTTTATGAATCATCACACAGCAAAACTGACCTTTTTATTTAATTAAAAAATTTTTTTAAAGGCTTATTCATTCATTCATTCATTCATTCATTCATTCATTTATTTATTATGGTGACATCGGTTAATGAAATCCAGTTTCGGCTGTATATTTTAACAGAAAGGCCTATATATATTCAAAACTGACCTTTTTTGAGAGTAAATTTCTATGACTTTTACCACACATATAGATTTGTGTAAACACTGCCATTATCGGAATACAGAACAGATTCAGCAACCCTCAATCCTCCCTTTTTCTATCCCTTTATAGTCACACCCTTCCCCACCTCTGTAAAATTGGTCATCCACAGATCTGTTCTCCATTAAGTATATTTTGGTTTTTCAAGAATTCCATATTAACGAAATCATACAGTATGCAATCTTTTGAGGCGGGCCTCTTATTGTTCAGCATGATGTTTTTGAAATTCTTCCAAATTGTTGCATGTATCTGTAGTTCATTCTTTTTTACTCTTGAGTAGTGTTCTATTTGTATGGATGAATGATATTGTGTTTATCCATTCAGCTCTGGAATGACATTAGACCATTTCCAGTTTGGGGCAATTATGAATAGATAAGCTTTAAACATTTGTGTACAGTTTTTGTCTGAGTGTAAGTTTTCCTTTCTTCAGGGTATATACCCAGGGTATATATTACCATATGGGATTATTGAACCATATGATAATATATCTAAATTTATAAGAAACTTCCAAATAATTTTCCAGAATGGCTGTACTATTTTCGATTCTCATCAGTAATGTATGAGATGCCTAGTTTCTCTGCATTATCACCAGTACTTGGTATTGTCAGTATTTTTTTATTTTTAGCTGTTATTTTATTTCTAGCTGTTATAATAGATGTCTGGTGATATTGTGATTTTGTAATGACGTTGAAGTATCTATTCTAGTCTTTTGTTCATTTAAAAATTGTATATGTTTTCTTATTGTTGGGTTTTGAGAGTTCTTTATGTATTCTACATGTAAACTGTTTGTCGGATATACGATTTGCAAATATTTTAATCCAGTGTATAGCTTGTATTTTCAATCTTTTAG
>NW_011888797.1:8588024-8614594 GCF_000151845.1 Pteropus vampyrus | reverse complement strand
TTTATTATGGTGACATCGGTTAATGAAATCCAGTTTCGGCTGTATATTTTAACAGAAAGGCCTATATATATTCAAAACTGACCTTTTTTGAGAGTAAATTTCTATGACTTTTACCACACATATAGATTTGTGTAAACACTGCCATTATCGGAATACAGAACAGATTCAGCAACCCTCAATCCTCCCTTTTTCTATCCCTTTATAGTCACACCCTTCCCCACCTCTGTAAAATTGGTCATCCACAGATCTGTTCTCCATTAAGTATATTTTGGTTTTTCAAGAATTCCATATTAACGAAATCATACAGTATGCAATCTTTTGAGGCGGGCCTCTTATTGTTCAGCATGATGTTTTTGAAATTCTTCCAAATTGTTGCATGTATCTGTAGTTCATTCTTTTTTACTCTTGAGTAGTGTTCTATTTGTATGGATGAATGATATTGTGTTTATCCATTCAGCTCTGGAATGACATTAGACCATTTCCAGTTTGGGGCAATTATGAATAGATAAGCTTTAAACATTTGTGTACAGTTTTTGTCTGAGTGTAAGTTTTCCTTTCTTCAGGGTATATACCCAGGGTATATATTACCATATGGGATTATTGAACCATATGATAATATATCTAAATTTATAAGAAACTTCCAAATAATTTTCCAGAATGGCTGTACTATTTTCGATTCTCATCAGTAATGTATGAGATGCCTAGTTTCTCTGCATCATCACCAGTACTTGGTATTGTCAGTATTTTTTTATTTTTAGCTGTTATTTTATTTCTAGCTGTTATAATAGATGTCTGGTGATATTGTGATTTTGTAATGACGTTGAAGTATCTATTCTAGTCTTTTGTTCATTTAAAAATTGTATATGTTTTCTTATTGTTGGGTTTTGAGAGTTCTTTATGTATTCTACATGTAAACTGTTTGTCGGATATACGATTTGCAAATATTTTAATCCAGTGTATAGCTTGTATTTTCAATCTTTTAGCAACGGCTCTTACGGAGTGAAAGTTTAAATTTTATTTTATTTTATTTTATTTCATTTTATTTTTTTTTACGCCTACAGCACCTGGTCTTCCTAGGCGGTCTCCTATCCAAGTACTAACCAGGCCCGACCCTGTTTAGCTTCAGAGATCAGAGGGGAAAGTTTAAAAATTTGATAAAATCAATTCATCTTTTTTCCCCCTTTTACGAATCATGCTTTTGCTGTCATATTGAAGAACTCTGCCTACCTTACTTCACAAAGATTTTTTTTCTATGTTTTTCTAAAAGTTTTATAGTTTTACCTTTTAATTTAGATCTGTAATCCATTCTGAGTTATTTTATATGTGGCATGTGGTATGAATCAGTCCCTTTTTACATATGGATATTCAGTTAGGGTACCATTGAATTGCTTTTGCACATTCATTGAAAATTAATTTGTCATATTTGTGTGGCTCTATTTATTGATTCTATTCTATTCCATCGATCTATGTGTCTATTCCTTCACCAATATCACACTGTCATAATTACCGTAGCTTTATAGAGAGTCTTAAAATCAGGTAGTGCAATTCTTTAACTTTCTTCTTCTTTTTAAAAATCGTTTTAATAATTCTAGTTCCATTGCCTTTCCCTATGAATTTTTCCTGTAGAACACATTTGGGCTTTCATTAGTTTCTTTCTTTTTTTTTTAGTTTTCGGCATACAGATTTCATACGTGCTTTGTTAGATTTACAGTTAAATGCATTTTTAGTTATACTAGATAGTGTCTCCCAAACCATCTACTGGTGGTTGAGAGTTTCAATTTCCCCACATTTTTATGTATACTAGATATTGTAAAAACTTTTAGTAATAAAAAAATCATTTTGCATATATATATATTTATTTATTTATTTATTTTAAAGTAATTTCTTTTGTAGAGTAGACAGGGCTATCTTCCTCCAACCCTCTTCAGACTTATCTGTTGAACTTAGAACACATATCCTGAACACAGAGCATTACAGATCAAATGTGTGTACTACATTGCAGATAACCCTTGGCAGCTCAAAAGGAAAGCTTGCTGTGCGCTTAGCTTAACATTTTTTCAATTTTCTAAGGAATAAACCTAACCAGTCTCCAGATGAGTATTTTGGCTCTGAGATTCCCTGAGATAGTTCAGAGTAAATGAGCTACGGACTGGTTGCTGAGACCTACGTTTAATTTCCAGCTCTGCCTCTGACCTGAGTTGTGAATTTGGAGGAACCACTCTGCTGTCTCATCCTCAGTGCTTGTAATTTTATTGAGATTGAAGATCTAAAGATTGTTCCTGTTCTGTGGTTCTGATTCATATAAATGATCAATTATACTTCTCAAGTGGGAAATAAAGAAATATAAGAGTGGAGAAAAGGAAAACCAGAAATAAGAAGAGAAAAGGAAAGGATTAAAGAGAGAAAAAGAATTCAAGTTCTGCTGGCTGCCTTGATGAAAGGTTGACTGGTTGTCTAAATTATCATCAGTCACTCCAGGAGCGCTTTCTCGGGGGAAGGAGGTGGGGAAGGGGGTAAGGGGGTAGGGGATGATGGGAGGGAGTGGATAACATCACTAGAGCAAGTCCAAGTGTCTGACCTTCTGATTGTGGGTTAAAAACCTCATTTGCACACTCCAAGATAGCTGTGGTTAAAGATCTTCTTTTGCCATTTTGCAGTATTGTGATTATACTTTATTTGCACGATAGATCAATAAATATGTGAATTTAGTGATTTCAATGTAAATGTGGCTTTTGAAAATGCCAACTCATTGGAGGCAACAGGTAGTAAACAGAAAACAGAAAAAAAACCCCCCAATAATTTTGCAATAGAAGAAATGGAGGTTCAGAGAAATCAAAACACTTAATTCCACAATTATTTATTTAGTTCCCATTTGGTGCCAGATTGATGCAAGACAGGACAAATTTCCCCAAGTGACAGGGAGACCAAGCCCTGTACCGAGAGAAGAACAGGGTCCTTTGACAGAGTGCAGGAAGAATTCAACACACACGCCGAGGTGAGAGTCAAAAGGAAAGTTTATTAGAAAAAGGGTAACACTCCACAGAGTGTGGTCTCCTCTCAGAGGCAGAGAGCGAGAGGGACCAAGAAAGACATGCATGGAAAGACACTGAGTAAGGTGGCTGAGTGTTCAGGGAATCCAGTTTACATATCATTCTTTAGTTCTTGTGAGTTATAGTTTAAAAGACTGTGTTAACCCATTTCCTTTGATATGGACATACAGTCAGGAAGGGGAAGAGTATGTAGCCTGAAAAGGTAAGACTATGTCGAGTGAAAGGCCTGCTGGCGGTTCCCAGCCTTTACTCCTTAGGTTCCCCATGATTTTAGCCACAGGGAATGAATGACTCTTGGTTCCTGCTTCCCCTTCACAGATGTGGGGAATGGGCTGTTAGGAACCCCAGCAGAAATCTTCCTTTGTTCTGCAGGTGTCCTCCTGGCCTGGCTGCAGGGCTGATCAGCATATTGCAGTCTCTGAATGCGGCTTGATTAACATTTTAATTCTCTTGCCTCTTCCCTATATTAATATGATGCGCTTACTGTGTGCTGAAAATTCAGCGTTGAGCAAGGGACCCATTAGTGACATTCATAGGATTGCCCAAAGAGATACCCGGTAAGCAGCGGGGGCTGGATGCATACGCTGTCAGGCTCTAACATTAGTTTAGAGGCCACTAAACCATGCTGCTTTCAGTATCTGTGACATGTGTGGCTGAGCACTCTGCTTTCCCATTCTGCTTCTAATTAACCTCAATATTTCCTAACCTAGTATAAAAGTCACTTTGCCCTTTACATCGCTGATTAGGTCTTTGATTATTTATTGATTATTATTATTTATTGATTATTTATTGATCATTATTTATTGATTGTTTATTGATTATTATTTATTGATTATTTGCTGAAGGTGTTTCACATACTAGAACAGAGATACTGATTATTTGATGAGCTCAAATTTATCAATTTGTCTTTTTATAGACTGTGCTTTTCATGTCATGTTTAAAAACTCTTAACCAAGTCCTAGATCCTGAAGATGTTCTCCTCTGTTTTCTTCTTAGAGTTTTATAGTTTTACATATTACATTTAAGTCTATGATCCATTTTGAATTTTTTGTATAAGATGTGAGCTTTAGGTTTCGGCTCATTTTATCTTGTTGCCATTGAATCACTTTTGCACTTTTATAAAAAATCAGCCAAGCATACTTATGTGAGGCTATTTCTGGGTTGTCTAATATATTTCATTGATCAATGTGTTTGTCTCTCTCTCTCTCTGCCAGGACCAGACAACCTTGGTTACTGTAGCTATATATTACATCTAGAAATTGGTAAAGTGAATCCTCGCACTTTATTCTTTCTTTTCAAAATTATCTTAGCTATTTTGGCTTCTAATGTTTCATTATCAAATTCGAGGTTTGCTATGTGTATACCTTTATGAATCTAAGGAGAAAATCTTCAAAGCCGAGGCTTGGTGAAGAATTTTTACACTGATATCAAAAGCATGATCCGTAAAAATGGATAATTTGGACCTCATCGAAATGCAGAGCTTCTACTCTGTGACAGACCTGTTAAGACTATTAAAAGACTACCAACAGAGTTAGGGAAAACAGTTGCAAACTGCATATCCGACAAAGGGTTAGTACCTAGAATACATGAAGAACTCTCCAAACTCAACAGGAAAACAAACAATTTAATTAGAAAATGGACAAATGATATGAATGGACGTTTCACCAAAGGGGTATGTGAATAGCAGATAAGCATATGAAAAGATGTGAAGCATCGCTAGCCTTTAAGAAAATGCAAATCAAAACTGCAATGTCACTACACACCCATCAGAATGGCTAAAATAAAAAAGCAACCACATCAGATGCTGGTGAGGATGCAGAAAAACTGGATTATACAGGTATTGCTGACGTGACAGGGTGCAGTCACTCTGGAAAACACCTTGGCAATTTCTTATAAAACTAAACGTGAAAGTTTCATTTTTTGAAGGCTGACCTGATAGCTAGCAGTAACTCTTGCTGAACTCTAGTTAGCTCTAATAACATGCCCATGGTTTATCTTGGCTTTTCTATATGGAAAATTATTTCTTTGAATTGTTATTCTTTGCTTATTCCTTTCCAATTCTTGTATCTGGTATTTATTTTTCTATTCTTATTGTGTTGGTTAAGGTCTCTAGGATAATACCTACCTTATTCCAGACTTTACAGACAATCTTCTAGTGTTTCATCATCAAATTTGAGGTTTGCTATGTGTATACCTTTATGAATTTAAGGAAGTCCTTTTTCAATCTTAGTTTACCAAGACTTTTTTTTTTCATAAATTGGTGTTGAATGCAGTAATTTTAAAAAACCATCTATTGTTGTGATGAAATTGCTTTTTCTTTGAATTTGTTAATGTGGTAAAATATATTGGTAGATTGAGTTGTGTTTTTATTTTATTTTATAGTGTTCTAGGATATGAAAGTGTCTCTATAGAATAGTCTTATGTTTCTCCTAAGACTCAGAGGTTTTACTGTTTCTAGATTAGTTTTCACATTAATTTCTTGTTCTAGGTCTCTCATACCCACGTGAGCAGTGTAGATTCTGACCCCCTGTCCACGGGGGGATATAAACTTGGACTTTCGATTTTCCTTGGAAGATCATTTCTCTACTCAGATCCTTAGGCAGAAGACAATATTCCTTGCTGCTTTCCCGCACTTGTATTTTTCAGAGGGTCGGCTCTTTCAGGATTCTAGGCCTTGGTATTTATTCTCCCTTAGCTCTAGTTCTAAGCTGGATGCTGTTGGGCCATGGACTCAACGGCTTCATACTTGGATCTGTTTCTAGAATTTCCTAGTCTTCTTTCTACCCTCCACCCCCAGGTTGATTATAGATTATTTTTATTTTTATATTTAACCTAGTATTTCTATAATTGGGGGAGTTGGAGGAAGAGCTAAACCAGCTGAGTTTCCCATATTTCTAAAAATCTTCTCCTCTAATAATATTTTTCTCTAGGAAGAAATATTTTAGATTTCCAAACTACTGTCATACAATAAAAAATATGATGTGAATATAAAGTGAATCCCTACCAGCCAGCTGCATCACTGGGACACTAGTGCCTACCTCACGAGGCAAGCGAGATGATTAAAGGAAATAATGCCAGGTAATGCGTCTATCCCAGCTTTTGGGCCATAGTAATGCTCAGGAATTGTTCATTATTATTATAATGATTCAAATTATCAACACTATCTGGAGGTCCCTACTGTTCTGCTAGGGTAACTTTTTAAATGTAAGTAAAGTTATAATTTTTGAGTAGTTTCAGATTTACAGAAAAGTTGCAAAGATAGTACAGATTCCAAACACCCTTTCCCCATTTTCTGCCACAGTTAACATCTCACACTTCCACTGTACATTTGTCACAGCTAAGGGACCTTGTTGGTACATTTCTATCAACTCAACTCCGCTCTTTCTTTTGGACTTGACTAGTTTTGACCCAATGCCCTTTTTCTGTTCCAGATTCTCCTCCAAGATGCCACATTACTTTGAATTGTCAGGTTTCCTTATGCCTCTCTGGGCTATGACAATTTCTCAGATTTTCTTTAACTTTTGAAGACCTTGATTGTTTTGAGGAGTACTGATGAGGTATTTCTGAGTATGTCCCTCAATCTGGGATCGTCTGATGTTCCTCTCGTGTTTGGACTGGGTAGAGTTACATGTTAAGAAGGAATGGGTTAGTCAGCTGTTCACTTTCAATGAAGACAGGAAGGAAGGGGAAATTCACCCACAGGGTAGTAACATAAGGCCAGGGACTAAAATGGCCATCACTACCAAATGAACACCTAACATGTTATGTATGTGATATATATCTATAACTTCATCTGCGTTCATATCTATATCTATACATTTCTGCCTCCATCTCTATTTACATACAGATATGCACACGTATGTATCTTGGTGTATATAACAGAATATAATCTTAAATCCTACAAATAATTCATCTCGATAAGTTTAATTTTCTTCATTTTACAAAAGAGAAAACAAACAAAAACAAAACAAAACGAAACAAAAGGGGTTCAGAAGAAAATGGCTCAGAAAAGAAGTTCAGAATAAAAAGGTTCAGAAGCCTTCAATGACTTACTGAGGCCGCCCCACTAACAGGTGCCAGTGCTGGGACTCTCGACACTACACAGCCCTGGCCACTCTGGTCATCTCTGACCTGGGAACACGGTGGTAAGGATGCCTGTAATATTTATTAAATCTTGGTACTTTCCCCAAGGTTGTTATTTTTTTCTTGCGTCCCATTTTCCCTTTGGTGGTGGGCAGCAAAACGCCTCAAACCAAAAGGGGCCCATGGGATTGCTTTGAGAGAGAACCTGGAAGAAACATGCTGGGAGCCTACTTCCTTCGCTGCAACCAGCCGTGGGAGAGCCGCTCCCTTGGGGAAAGAGTGGGGGACAGCGGCTTTAAGACTAGAAGGAAAATAGCCAACCCCCTAGAGACCACCAGGTACCAAGCCTAAGACTGAAAAGGGAACCTGGAGCCTTGGTGTTTCTCAGCCGTTTACCAAGACATTGTAGGACGACATCTGCGCATGTGTATGGGGTTGTAAAATAATAGCACTATTCATAATAATAACCGTGAAAATAATTGTTTCCCCAGCGCATCCCTCTCCTCCCATTCCCTTCTGCTTTCTTCGTTTGTCTTTAGTGGGTTTGCTCCCAGTTCAGACGCTCTCCTGACTGCCAGTCCCTGCTCATCTCAGGGTGAATGGAGTCCAGCACATGACTGAAACACTCACCATTACCCACTTATTGATTAGCTTCCATAAAATCCGCTCATCGTCTTCTAAAGTTTGGTGCAATCTGATGTCCTGATTACTCCCTTATTAGGTTCTGCTTCGGACAGAATTACTCAGCCAAATTGAAATTCATGGTTGTTATGAACCATTTCCAAGACATCACTCAAAAGCAAATCGAGAGATGCTTCTTGCCTGCTTCTGCCCATTAGATTTTAGATGAAAATTCACATCCCATGCCATGCCCATTAACGTGAGGTTGCTGTTTTATTTATGATCTTTACTCGGTATGTTGGAGTCCATTTCTGTTGTCACATTTTCACCAACATACATCAAAATCTGACTCTCATCTTGCACGGCTGTGGAAGCTGCGTGTCTGTGTTATTTTATTTAGACGATGCCTGGACCAATTGGAATTCCTTTGCCTTTTCCTCCCCTCCTTGGACAAGATGGAGGAGAGTGAGTAAGACCAGAACTTTCTCTGTGTTTATTTTTAAACAAAGCCTCCTTAAATTTAAACAATATCATCTCCTCCTTCAGGAAGCTGGCAGCTTTCTGGCCTGGGGACACAATTCTATCTTTGTCCTTAAGATGGAGTCACCCATCAGTACCTCATCTCCTCTGTCTAGTGTGTGCTGATGGAAACTCATCTGCTAGGTCCGTATGGAGGACAGCGTGACCTCTTAAGGTGTTCTGAGAAGTGAGAGTTCAGAAATGTGCTCATGTCAATAAAGAACCACACTATACTGCTTTCCCCAGAAGTTCCTGGATTTCTATCTTGCTTGTCACCTGCCCAGCACCCTGACCTCAAGAGATGCTTAGTTGTGTGGGTGTCAGGTGACGTGACTCACTTCAGGGCCGTGAGAAGGCAGATCTCTAGAGTGGGACCAACAGAGAAGTTGAAGTCTGGTCCTGTGTTCCTGTCCCAGCTCCATCATTTACTAGCTGTATGACCTTGGGCAAGCTACATCATGTCCTGGAAACACCAGTTTCTTATCTACACACTAGAAGTTAGACTATTTAATTCATAGTGCTCTAAGGGAGGGTCAAGCGTATCAGGAGGTGAAACATACTTAGTACTAGTGCTTAGCATGTCCCATCGTTACCTTAAGATAATTTTTTTTTGAAAACTAAATATCTTTGGGTTCTATTGAGGCACAGACCCTTGGACCTTAGAATGAGACAGATCTGTATTCAAAATCTGGTTCTACCACTTATCAGCTTTATGAACTTGACCAAATTGCAAAAATTTTGAGACTTGGAATTCTTACTTGTAAAACAGAAGAATTATATGGACTACATAGCATATGTGCAAAAACTATTAGTGGTTTCTCCTTCCTTTGACCTTGCCCTTGAGCATCACTTGTGCAGGTCGTTTCATTTAACATGGCCGATATTTGGTCATCTGAGAAGGTGGTCATGTGGCTTGGTGGTCTTAAGATGACCAAGCACCTGGACAGTTTTTTCTGTTCTAAACCCTATATGTATGAATTCATATACATGTGCATTTCCTTTTTTCCCCCAAAACTTTTTATCTCTTTTATTCTCTCCACCAACGATTTAAGTCATAGGTCTTTTATTGACCTCTGGGTCAGCGGAACTATTTGTACCTCTGAAGCTTGCCATCTGATGCAGAGACAGGGTGGGCTGAGGTTGGGATGTGCTTCTGTCCACGGCCCCTCCACAGAGCCCAGCTCTGGGAGTTGGAAATCCCCACTTCTTGCCTCCTCATGGTCACAGGAGTAGAAATTTAACCTTCACAATTTTGGAGCAAGGATATGAAAGAAAAACTCAACTTTCTCCCGTTCTCCATCCCTGCCTCCCCCTCCCGCTTCCAGAAACTTTTACTGCTTCTACCTCCCAGGTCTGATAAATTAGGCTCAGTCTTGTCGTCACAATGGGCCTCACTGTCCCCATTTGCAACCAAAGGATAATGCAGCCTCTTATCTCGTTTGGGGATGTCGAGGGGTGCTAAAAGAGGTATCCTACACAGGGGCTGGCCAAGTCTCTGCCTTACGTTAGTGTGGAGTTAGTGGTGAGTCCCTCCTGCTTTAATTCCTCCTGGCTTTGCAAGCACCTTCACAGTGAAGCCAAAGCCTGTTTTCTTATGTGGCTCTTCTGTTCTGAGCACGTTCTTTCTATGGGGCCTTCCACAGAAGCAGTGTGAAGCCACTACTACTCTCTCAATGCCATTGATGAAGAAAGTGAGGCTCAACTGTGCCACTTGGCTGAAGTCACTCAGTTACGATAAGGCTGGAGAGCTGATCTCTCCATTAGGTACTCTGAGCTGAGGGCCTGGAGTGTACCTGCTTCTTAAGAGCCTTCAAAAATATTTGAGACCTAAAAAATGATGATTAGCTTAAATATAGTAAAAGAATGCTGTACAATCAAAATTAAAAAGCATTTCAATATTCACAGAATATGATAGTGGGTCAACTTGTCCTTTGCAACTTTCCTCTTATGTAATTATATGTAAATTTCATTAATGTGGAATGTGGGTACAATTTACTGGTTTGTAGGCTGTAAGATAAGTGAGGTAGGGCCTTCAAAAGCAAAGGAGCTTAAATCCTGGGAAGAGACTGAAACAGCCTGAAGCGAAACCCAGTCATAGCGCCAGGTCTTTCCAGACTGTTACAGCTTCTTCTGGAGCTTTCCTAAGTCACCGCTCTAGGCTCTCTCTGGTCTGTGGGATGGGTAAGGTATTTTCAGATTCCTTTCTAGGGCTAACAGGTGAGTCAGAGAGTTTAACAGTCCTCCATCCTCCCACAAAACTGTCTGACCATCTTCACCTTTTCTTCATTCGTTTATGTCACGTGCATGGTCATCAGGAGACACAGGATCTTAATCAAGTCCCCTTGTGTGCTTCTGCCGTGCGAGACTGTGCTTGGCAGTGGGACTTATTGGATTTCCGCTTCGTACTCACAAGAGGTTGGGAGGCTCCCACTCTCATTGTCATGGTGAATCACGGTGGCCACCCCCGCCCCACGTCACTCTACGCTGAGAACAGACCCAAGGACACCAGGCCTGATTTGCCCACCAGTGATGACCTCTCTGTTTTCCTGGCAGAAACGTACAACTTATTCCCCAGCCTGGGCACTGCCATCTGTCATAGTGTCTTGTACCCCGGCAGGGGGCTGAATCGCTTGCTGGTTCACAACAAAAATTAGGTAAATAGAGAGCCCCGGGGGGAGGGGCAGCATGTTTCTGCACACGCACACACAGCCGCACTAATGTTGGGAGCTTTTCAAAGCTCACGGACACGCGATGGCTGCACCTGCTGTCTTTCCCACTGCTCGTGTTCTTCCTTCCAATTGTTCTAACAGCTTCTAGACCCCTTTCCAGAGCCTCCCATGTCACTACATTAGAGACACCTTCCCAGAGCAGAACCTATGAGATACTTTAGTGTGACATTCAGAATCTGTCACGGTCCGTGTCCAACTTTACTGTGACAGTTAATTTTATGTGGTAAGTTGGGGTGCCCAGACATTTGGCCAAACATTGTTTTGGGTGTGTCTGTGGAAGCGTTTCTTAGGTGAGTATAGCATTCCAATAGGTTGATTGAGTAAAGCAGATTGCCTGCCCTAATGTGGGTGGCTCTTATCCAAACAGTTGAAGACCTGAATAGAACAAGAAGGCTGAGTAAGTGGGAATTCTGCCTACCTATCTACTTGAGCTGGGACATTAGTTTATTCTGGCCTTTGGACTCAGACCGGATGTGCACGTTAGCTCCCGTGGATCTCTAGTTTGCTGACTGCAGATCCGGGAACTTCTCAGCTTCCATAATCAAGTGAGCAAATGTCTTATAATAAATCTCTTTATATGTATACATAAATTATATGTTATGTATACATGCATATACAAAGAGACTGATTTTATACACACTTTTGCACACACACACACGCGCATACACATACCCTTTTGGCTCTGTTTCTCCAGAGAGCCTTGACTAATACAGATTTACTATTATGGACTGCATGTTTATGTGTCCCCCAAATTTATATATTGAAACCCTAACTCCCAGGTTGGTCGTATTTGGAGATGGTGCCTTTTGGAGGTAATCGGGCTTAGGTGTGGTCAGAGGGCAAGGCCCTGGTCTGATGGTATTAGTGCCCTCGTAAGGAGAGACTCCAGAGCGTGCTCTCCCCCACTTTTTTCCTCTCTTCACTGCCCCCAACCCCTGCACAGGTACAAAGAAGAGGTCATGTGAGCACACAGGGAGATGGTGGCCATCTCCAAGCCAAGAGAAAAAGACCTCAGGATGCAGCTTACCTTTCTAGCACCTTGATCTTGGACTTCTCATCCTCCAGAATGTGAGAAATACACGTCTGTGTTGAAGGCGCCCAGTCTATGGTATTTTGTTATGGTAGCCTGAGCTGACTAAGACATTTCTTTCCCCAAGAAGGGAGACCACTCAGGATTACGTAGGAACTGTTCCTAGAACCTGTTATGGGAAGCATACAAATCTGAACAGAGCAAAGGTGACTGTGGTGTGTGCCATGGTGCCACTCAGATTCTTCTTCAGGACTGAGGCCCTCAGTCTCCCAGCTGCTGGGAGTGTGGAGATTTCTCCACCGAGTCTTCTCCAAGCATTGCCCTCGGCAGAAGTTCATGTCCTCCCCTAAGCTCATGTTCTATCCACAGGGAGAACCTGCAGCCAGTGGCGATGGTACAAGTGGGAGTATAAGGCCCAGACTTCGTGCCCAAGGCGGACAACTCCAAAGCTCCCTGTGGGATGGGCTGAGGCATCTCCTGTGATTCTGTCACAGCTCAGCTTCTTCCTCTGCCCCATCCCACCCTCCTCAGTCACCCACAGTCGGTCCCAAGGGCACCCTTCTTTGCTTCCTGCATGCAGATTTCCATCTCAGATTCTATTTCCTGGGAAACCTGGCCAAAGACACTTTTATATTACGAGTATTTTATTAAGGCCCCTTTATATAAAATTTATAGACAATATACCTACCTCAGCACAAAATTAAAAAACATACACTCCCTAACCATAAAAAGCAAAGGAATATTTAATAAAATAATAATTCATTTAATATTTAATAAAGTAATAAGGTATCAGGTGAAACTATAGCAGAAAATAAGAATCAGTCAGATGTTTGTGCTGTAAAATCACCAAGAATCTGAGGGAGCAACAATCCAGGGGGTGTGGTTTGCCAACTTGGATCCTGCTTTGGGGGGTAGTTTGTGAATTAGCGCTATCAACTCTAGGGAAAGTTCCGAACAAAACAAACACAATATTATCTCAATATCAGTGGGATTTGTACTCCTGGAAAATTCAGTTTAAATAAAAGAGTATAAAAATAGAGAAAAATTATTTTGTGTTTCTATGTAAAAGAGTGAACATTTTTCAGCTCAGATCATTGAAAAGCTGTGTTTTGTTTCTTTTTCCTGTACGGGAATGTCTGCCAGGATATTGGGAGGTGGTGAGAGGCGTGACGCCATTCTTCTGTGGCTCTAGTGCCATCATTGCAGGACATAGCACCATAGGTCCCCACCTACGAGTGCCCCCATCATTGAGACAAGCAGAATCGCTCCCATCTGCATCCTGGGAACAGTCCTGGTTCTGCTGAAAAGGAAGGTCAATGGGGAAAAGGAAAGGGAGCGAATTTTGAACAGCAGCCCCCAAACTGAAGACAGCCACTCTAGAGTCACCCTGGTCAGCGCAGGACCCAGTTTTGGACCCAGGCCCGTGTGATGGAGTCCCACCGCCTCTCGGATCAGCCCATACCCCCGTGCTGACTTCATTAGGGGTGATTAGCGTCAGAGGAATGGCTCCCAACTTCTGGGAACCCTCTACCAGCCACTCTTTTTACACTCACTAGTTTCAGGAGTGTTGAAACACAGAGCCTTTTTAAGCGGCACCCTCCCCCCCCCACCCCTCCATTTAGCTTTGGGCGTCACACCAGTGCCCCTGGAAGCGTGGCTGCTTGATCTCTGCTCACTTAGTTACTTCTATTTCGAGCAGGATGATTGAGGAACGGTGGCACCAGCCTCTTAGAACCCCTTTTTGAAAAAGACAGCCAGGGCGGGCAAGTTTAGCTTTCATGATTTGACAGCCTGGTAATCGGTAATTAATTGGTGAAGGCTGCATTTTAGCAATCGCAGAGGCCGTTTGTGGGGGCGATTACTCCGTGAAGGCCCACGATCCCTCCCTCTCTTTTCTTCTTTCCTGTGTCTTCTGCTGAGCCTCTCATTTTCCTTCTGTACTTAACTAGACTGCCCACTTTCTATCTGAAGATTGGATCGCAAGAGGAGGGAGGGAGAGAGCGGTGGGGGCGGGGAGAGAAAGACAGGAAGAGAGGGAGATAGAGGAAGAGAGAGAGGAAGAAAGAGAGGGAGAGATAGGAAGACAGAGAGGGAGAGAGAGAGAGTGTGTGTGTGTGAGTGGAGAGAGAGAGAGAGAGAGAGAGAGAGAGAGAGAGAGAGAGAGAGAGAGAGAGAGAGAGAGAGAGAGAGAAACATGCTTACTTACGAAGGCACCATCGCACCTGAACCTCTTCATAGACGGGGTGGCTTACGAACCACAAAAATGTGTTTCTCACACTTCTGGAAGCTGGACGTCCAAGATCGAGGCACCAGCACTTTCTGTGTCTGGCGGGGAGGGTCCACTTCCGAGTTCATCGATGGCTGTCTTTTTGCTGTGACCTTACGTAGCGCAGGTGCAAAGGGAGCTCTCTGGGGTTTCTTTTATAAGGATACTAATCCCATTCATAATTCTACCCTCATGACCTAGTCACCCATCAAAAGCCCCACCTCCAAATACCATCGCACTGGGGGTTAGGCTTCAACACATGAATTTCGGGGGGACATTGGTCTATATCATACACTGACACTACGGTACATGGCTGGGGGATGCCGAGGATCCCTTTCTCCCTGTGGTATCTCATTGGTAGAGGACTAGGGAAGCTTAGTAGTCAACGGCTGCAGAATTAGTCATAGAACTAATAAACTATTGCTCTCTGCAAGGATTCTTTCTTTGCAAGAATGGAGGCTGACTCTCTGGCTTAAGTAATGAAGGAACTTATTTGAAGGATATTGGGTAACGTATAGATTTAAAGGATTTGCTGAACAACCAGCTGGTAGAAAGGACAGGAACCAGGACACATGAGGACACTCGACATTCAGCATTAGGAACATGTGAACCGGATCCATGGGTGGTTGCCGTCAGATGACCAATGGCTTTGTGAACCTTTGCTTAAGATTCAAATTCTTCTTCGGAAAGAGATGCTGATTGTCCCAGCTTAGGTCCAGCGCACTCCTCCAGGGGGTGTGATAGAGGAGTGTGGTGGGCATTGCGGAGTGTGGCCCTATGATTGGCACCATCACTAGAACCACCTGGAGGGAGGGAGGGAGGGACGTTCCCCTCAGGGAGGAATGCTGTCGACTCAAGCCACAAATGCCCACCATAGAAACCTAATACTGAAGGTTGCCTACTTGCCCATTTGATGCTTGAGACTCCACCACATGATCCTGCACTAGAACATGCCATGACAGACAAGAACATTGCGGCAAACGGTGTAGCCATGGGAGAATCTGCCCCAAAGCAAATGGAAATCTATCTCCATGTGGCTCGCTCCTGCTGCTGTCAGCCCATTTTCCTGGAGCTCCCCACATCAAGTCAATCCTACCATTCCAGAGGTAGTGCTTTAAAGACTTGATGATGGAAATTATGGCTTTATGGTTCATGTCTTATCCAGGCTTAAACAGCCTTCATTCCTTTAACCATTCCTCAACCTCTTGGTGGCTTCTGGATGCTGGACAAGTGCATTAATTTCCAGAATGAAGACACATCTCTAACTATACATCTCCATAACTCTTGTTTAAGGCATATTCTAAGAGTCAGATCATACATCCTTTCAACAATGAGTATTTATGGCACACCTGCCCAGGGGCAGGCATTGTACCAGATGCCGGGGACACACAAACATCATCCTCCCTTCTACCCATTCCTGATGTGGATCTTGGTCTAGCACTGACCACTTTCCCCCATCACATGCCCCTTCCCTTCTCTTAGATGGGCTGGGTGGGGAAAATATGGAAGTAACAGAATTATTTTCTTCATTTTTCCCCTCCTCAACTCTAGAAAATGCTGAACTGTTTCCTTACTTTCCACTAAAAAATGGGATTCTTTCTTTTCCAAATAAAATATATCACTAACATTTATTGAGCATCTGCCATATGTCAGATGTGAAGTTAGACAATTTCATGTATTTTATCACTTATTAGCAACCTCTTTGGAGTAAGTATACCAGCCCGGCTTTTACAGATGAGGTGACTGGGGCCCTCAAAAAGTCAGTTGCCCAATGACAAGCTGGTATGAGAGCAAAATTATGTTTCTGTGATTTATCAAATAGGAAACAATCCTTTGGTTTATGCTGCTAGAATGTCATCCTAGATGACAAGACCATTGTTCTCTGGAAGGAAGATTTGTGGTGTGTTCCTCTCTGAACTCCTAGCACCTGGCATATACTTGGGACTCAACATATGCTGGGTGATTGGATAGTCATCAGATTCCCGGGGTGGGGACAGACATGTGAAGACATGGAGACTATCCCGTATTTTACATGCCTTCCGAAAGGATGAGCTCACACCTGCTCAGAAATATGTGTAGCTCTGCCATAGGCTGGGCTCCCCCAGGCCCTTGTTCGTTTTGTATAGGTTGTTCTTTTTCCCGGAGGGCTGGTTCCCTGCCCCTGTTAATTTTGACTTGGCAATTAAATGCCCATTCATCTCTTAAGCTTCACGTCAAATGCTGTTTCCTCTGTGAGGTTTCCCTGACTCTGATTTACACAGGTTCCTACTCTCTTGTTTGTACAATGCTTTGCAAAGACCACCGAGGTACTGTCTTGCTGTGTCGAATTGCCTTTTTGCTTGACTCTCTGTCATTAGGCTGAGTGAGGCCCTTTGTATACTGGGCATCCAACATAATGAGTGTCACATGGCAGGTGGTCAGTGAATATTTGTGGAATGAATAAACAGTATATCTAGGAACTGATTAAAAAATCCAAGAACAAGAATGCTAACAGCCACCAATTTCATTAAGTTCTGTGTCAAAAATAGTAATCGATAAAGCCAGAAGCTTAGCATTTTGTTTAAATTTCAGAAAAACAGTCAGAACTCACTTTATTAAACAATCTGTACAGCAAGAATAGGAACCGGGAAAATTCTCGATTTCCACCGGAAGGAGATCAATGTTTCTACAGAAAGAAGCAGAGTCAGAACTGCTAAGATTTATGAATATGCACGTTTTCACACTGTCATTGTTTTATGACTTATGTAAGTACTTAAAAATGTTTCATAAACTTGAACCTAACTAAGCGAGGGGGTCCTAATGTAAATTCTCTCTTAGAGAAAAACACGGTCGAGGCCAATAGGACTTTTTGTTTGTGTAGTTGTTACTGTTTTCTTTCTCGAATGTTAAGTTTAGAGACTTAGAAAGAATAGCATGAAGTAGAAATGGAATCTGCTTTGAGACTTGTTATTCTTAGCAAAACAATTCCAGATAGCAAAGCATTTTACTAATTAAAGCCAGCTCCTTTCTTAAAGGGGAAGCTCACGTTATTTAATTCCCCAATTTCCTCCCAAAAGAACATCTTGTACATTTTTTGTTTTTCTTAGTAATATGTGGAGTATGCAAAGAAAATCCCAAACGCAGACACTCAGTGTGCCTTTCACATAATAAAGCCTACCGTGGGAACATGAGAATTGGCACAAGGATGAAAATGATGTCCCTGTGACAAGGGATCTACTAATAGTAGCTATCACTTACTGGACACTTCATTTAATTCTCATTTAACTCTCACCAGCCAGCCCTTGTCAGTGTTATCACCCTCCACCATCGTGTCCTGCCCGGTGGAAGCCAACTCTTGTCTCTCGAAACTATTCATTTCATAACAGGCAAGATGGGACTTTTAAAATCAAAGTCTGATCACGTCGCTTTTCTGCTCAAAACCACGTGGGCTCCCTCGGCTCAGCAGGTCTGCAGGACCTGCCCTCTGTGCCACATTGTCCTTCAGGTCTCGCCTTCTCCTTCCAGTTACCCGCTCTGCTCCAGCCTTTCTGGCTTCTTTACTGCTCCTCTGACCTGCCAGGTGAGCCCTCAGCACCGTACCTGCTGCCATCCCAGGGTCTTTGCCCTCCGTCTACCCTCTGCCTGGAATCCGCCCCCACCAGATACGCACATGGTTCGCTCCTTCAAGTTTATGTCAAATGCCCCCATCTGAATGAGACCTACTTTGACCACCATATTTATAAGACTGAACCTCACCAGTCCATTCCCTCTATGTCTTCTCTTTTCTCTTTCTCCTTAGCAGCCAACACCTTTTAATATACTATACCGTGTGCTCACTCACACTGCTTGTGGCTATCTCTACCCCATCCCCACTCCAACTGTCTCCTCAACATACATGCCACTAGAAGGTAAGCTCCACGAGGGCAGGCTCATTTGTGTTTGTTTTCTTTACCTTGACCAGTTGCCCGGCACGTGGCAGGTGCTCAATTTGTATTTGTGGAATGAATCAAGAAAAAAGGCTCTGAGTGGTCGAATAACTTGGCCAGAGTCACACAGCTATTACACAAAGGTGCAAAGGTTCTAGCTCAACTCGGAGTCAATACTATCACACCTGTGCAACGCTAGGTCTGTATCTCTTTGTGGGTGAAAAGGAAGAAGGATGGAGGGTTGTACATATCTGAACGGCAGGAAACCCTTATGGGGCTGGTGGTGTATTTTCATCACACTGGGCAAGAAAACAATGGTGAAGCCAGACCTGAGTCTGTGTCCCAGCTCTCCACTTGCTAGCTGTGTGGCCACAGCCAAGTTACCTGACTTCTCTGCAACTCAGATTTGTTAGCCACAAAATGAGGGTGATGATGGTCTTCAGGTGGTTATCATGAGAATGAAATCACACAGTGCTACTAAAGTCAAGGTAACAGGTAACTTATATCTGTAGATATAAGTCATTATATTGTGAAATGATAGTAAGTCAGTGCTTGAGTACGCTCAGATTTCCTACCTCCTGCTGGTTGCTAAAATGAATTCTGACTCAGCTCCCTCCAGTCTCTCCCTGCTTCCCATCTTGCCCAATGGAAGAGACACTCAGTGTGTGTATTCGTTATGTGAGCCTAGCATGGGGTTCAAGACGTACAAGCAAGTGTTACTTGAAATAGTCTTAGCTGTTTGGACTCTGCTTTTTAGCCTGCTCTGGCCCAGGGGCTATACTCAGCAGATCTTAGCTAACAAGTGCCCTAATGTTATTCAATTTGTTCGTGACCATCCTCTCCTCCAATGGAGCCTGGTCTCATTTATCTCTAACACATCCCCGATTCTCCATCCAGATTGTGTTAGGTTTCACATTCCACCACCACTGTACATAATTTAACACTTCCCCTCACAGCTAGCTCACTGTCTATTACTGTGAATTATTTACAGAAGAAATTCTGGCGAGAAACTAAGATAATGGCACAAGTTATTTATGCTAAAGGAAAGCAAGCTTTCTCAGACTTCACTCCTGCCTTCTGACTTCCCTTATTGCAATTCCTAGTATTTGCCTAGCACTTTAAAAGCAGTAGCCAAGTTGGTTTTTACAGCCACTTGCCCATGATAATGGGAGAATTTCCTGTTCTCGTTGAACAGACAGATAAAGGGACTAGTAAAGCCTTATGAAGATGCCTTTTCAAGACCAGTGGCTAAAGAAATCCCTGTAGGCTAAGAGTAATTCACCCTATAGCTAATTTATTGTATTATGTAATCAGGCCGTTTATCTCAATTAAGTTATCGTTTTGGGCAGCGGAAAAGACAGCAAGGAATTTTCTGCTAGTCTTATATATGCAACTACATTGCTATTCAGAATGACAATAGGAGTTTATTCTTATGGGACCTAGTTCTTGACTCCTCTTACAGTTTTTAAAAAGGCACACTGTCCTGGACATTTCTCTGTCTACACACACGGGTGGAGTTATAGAAGGAACATAATATGACTTCTGTCATGGAATGTCTATCAAATGCTCTATCCTCAAACCCATTCTGTTGCCTCGATTTGAGAGGTGGGAATTAATTGGTATCTTTTCTCTCAACTTGAGTCCAAAATGGGTTGAACAACAGATGTCAGACAATTGAAGGGAAAAATGCCACTTTTATTGTGGATAATGCTAAAGTGGAGAGTAGTCTTGGATCTGCAGTGACAATCAGGCATTTTAGTTTTCACTCCTGAATTGAGACCTCAGGATGATGCACCCAAAGAGAAGTTGGGGTCTGGGGAGCTGTCCCCCTTACCCAAAATAGCTGTGTTAAGCCTACCAAGGTCAAGAATGAGGCCAGAGAAGAATGAGCCTTGAGACCCACCACTAGAATGCATATGGGCCCTGACCCTAAGGTGTGTGCTCATGGTGGCAGCAGTGGAGTAGAAAGTGTCCAGTTTGCAGGCGGATTGGTCAGAAAGGGAGGCCCAGATAGGATGGATCCACACATGCTTATTTCTGTTTCCTGATGTCACCTATCAGGTAAGTCATCACTGTATCCAGATAGGAGAGGTGGAAGAGTTATTTACATACTGTTTTGCCATGGCTATAAAAACACAAGGGCTGGGAAGAAGGGTGATCCCTAATGTTTCTCTGGTAGATTCTGGCCCTAGACCATTATCCTCAGACCCCGAGTATTGGGCAAGACTCTCTTGTGGTTGCAATTGATTGAAAGCCCAACTCAAACTATTTGAAACCAAAGGAACTAGAGTGGTTCATCCACCCACAAAACCCAGGGCTACTACCCACTTTGCACATGGAGTATGAGGAGCTCGGAAGGTATCATCAGGACTCTCTCTTTCCTTCTCTTAACTTTGTTTTGAACCTGTGTTGAGAACTTTCTTAAGCAAGATGTCTGTGGTAAGAGGATGGCTGCCAGCTTATGTCCTCTCAGTGATGCCAGTAGGGTGGAGGAGAGCATCTCTTCCCCAATCTTCCACCAAACATGCTGGAGATGAGTCTCATGGGCCTGATTTGGGTCACGTGCCATTCTTCAACCAATCACAGTGGCCATGGTGATGAAAACACGTTGATTGGCTGGGCCTTGATCATATGATCTTCCTCCACTGGAATGAGGATATAGGGAAAAGTTTTATGCAAGCCATGTGGACAAAGATTGGGGCACAAGCGGATTCTCTGAGAAGACCTGGAGACACACAGAAAAAAACGCACAGTTTTTTTTAAAAAATCTTTTTACTGATCCCTTTGGATTTAAAAAAAAACACCTTTTTAAAAAAATTTTAGTATAGTTTTAGACTTACAGAAAAACTGTGACAATAGTACAGACAGATCCTATATACCCCACACTCAGTTTGCTGTATTATTAACATCTTGTATTATTATGATGTATTTGTCACAATTAAAGAATCAATATGATACATTATTATTCACTAAAGTTTATATTTTATTCAGATTTCCTTAGTGTTTAGCTATTGTCCCTTTTCTGTTCCAGGATCTAATCCAGGATACCATATGACATTGAGACATCATGTCTCCTTAGTTTCCTCCTGGGTGTTATAGTTTCTCAGCTTTTTTCCTTGTTTTTGATGACTTTGACAGTTTTGAGAAATACTGCTCAGGTATTTTATAGAATCTCCTTCAGCTGGGATTTGTCTGAAGTTTTCTTGTAATTAGACTGGGGTTATGGGTTTTGGGGAGGAAGACTACAGAGGTAGAGTGCCATTTTACCTCTTTCACATCCTATCGAGGATACGTGCTGCCAACATGACTTGTCATTGCTGACGTTTACCTTGATCACCTGGCTGAGGCTGTTTCGGCAGGTTTTCTAGCTGTAAATGTATTCATTTTCGTACCTTTCCATCATGTACTCTTTGGCAAAACATCACCAGGCACAAATCTCACAGGAAATTCATCTACTCTCCGTCATCAATTAATTAATTAATTTATTTATTTATTCAATCATTTATATCAGTATGGACTCCTGGATATTTGTTTTATACTTTGGGTTATAATCTAATTCTACTTTATTTATTTAGTTTTCAATGGTTTCAGCTTTAGCCTTGGTGGGGAGGTCTCCTTGCAGTATGCTCCCATGTTCCTTTGACTGACACCATCATTGTGTGCCCTGGCTTCCCTTACCTCACCTCTTTGCTTCCGACCACTCTCTACAAGATGCTCCAGTCTCATCTCGAATATTTGTATATCTCTTGCTTCAATGTTAGAATCAGTCACTGCTTCAAGAATCCCTGGTTCTTTTAATTGTAGAAGAGTAATATAGACCAAGATCTGGGTGTCAGGTGTGCTTGTTGCTCCTGGGGCGTCCATGCTTCTAGGCCCTCATAGGTGATAGAGCAAGGAAATACATGTGTGTATACTAATAGGAGTATGCACACATATCCATAAATATTTCTATTTGTAAGTACCCATATCTATATTAAACTAAACATGAGTTCATACCTATGTGTTGAACACGAATCTATTACCACATGGACCATTCCAGGTTTCTCCCCTTGGCCGTCTGAAGGTTTCTACTCTAGCAGTGAGAATCACGGTTCTTACCATTAGTCATCTATTAGCTTGATTGTTCAACTCTAGTATAAATGCATAGCGATTTCAGAATTGTTAACCTGTTATCCCATGACTTGGGTCTTTTGCTTGTATTGCTATTTATTTACCTTGCTTTTCCATTAGCTGCGCTATCCAATCTGGTAGCCACTAACCACCCGTAGCTATTTAAATATACATTTAAAAGAATTCTTAATTCTTTGCAGATTTTGAAATCTATATTAAGAAAGCATCATCTGTTATTTTGAGTCTGAAACTCTCTAACCCCCTAACCTTTTTTTCCCCATTGAAATCATATTGGCCAAATGGAGCATCAGAGAGTTAGTATATTTAGAACGGTACCTGCATTTTAGAAGTTGGAGGAAGTGGCAGGGCACAGACTTGAAGAGTTGGCTAGGTGTAGATGATGTCCTGCAGTTTTAGATTTTATTACTAAGATCGTAGGGAGTTGGGAGAGAGTTTTAAATTGGAGAATGATGGGGTTTGATCTCTAGTCTAGAGATCCCACCCTGTTGGCTGTTAGATATTGCTATAGAGGGAGGAGCTGGAAATAGAAGACGTGGGTTCGCAGGCAGGGAGAAGAGGAGCAGGATGTCTTCTTTGTCAGTTCTTATCTCCTTTAACCTTCTGGCAGTTCTTAAAATAGTCATCCACCTTCTTCCCTTTTTTGAAGCTCTAACCTCCATGGATTTTCTTGACAAAACCTCTCTCCTCGTCTTATATTCCCTCCTGTTTTTCTTGAGTGTATGAGTTTTCTATTGCTGCCATAACAACTTGCCACCAATTTAGTGGCTTAAAACAAAACAAATTTATCATCTTTAAGTTCTGTAGTTCAGAAGTCTGACACAGGTCTCGTTGGGCTGAAATCAAGGTGTTGGCAATGCTGTGTTCCCTCCTGGAGGCTCTAGGCAGAATCTGTTTCCTTGCCTCGTCCAGCTTCCAAGGCTGCCCACACTCCTGGCTCATGGCCCTTCCTTCTTTCGTCAAAGTCAGTGATGACAGGTCAAGTCCTTCTCTCATCACATCCCTCTGACCTGTCCTCTGCCTCGTTCTTCCATGGTTAATGACACTTGTGGTTACGGCGGCTCACCCAGATCACCGAAAACAATCTCTCCATCTCACAGTCCTTCATTTAACTAGTCATATTTGTGAAGTTCCTTTTGCCATGTAAGGCGATATAGTCACAGGTTAGGGTGTGGATATCTTTAGGGGGCCATTGTTGTGCCAACCACGCTGAGTGTTTTATAGACATTTCTGGAGTCTGTCTCTAAATTCACATTCATCCTTGGCTTTTTACCCCGGTCCAACTACTGGACTTGTATTTGAAATCTGTTTTTATCTCTGTCCTAGATATTAGGAGAACCAGTCTTGTGACGAAAGGTCAAGTTCATTCTGTGGAGCTACTGAGAATGGGAGGAGCAAAACAACAGAGATGAGGTTGGTCCCCAGGTTGCCCTGGCTATGGAGCATTGTTTGGTTTACGATCCAGCCGCATGAGGGAGCAGAATGAGGTCTGTAAGACGAGTTCCAGTCAGAGCCCATTGTGCTGCCTTGAGGAGCCAGAAGGGCAGGAAAAGGCCAAAACGAAGATGCTAAGATCACAGACATGCTCCCACGAACCAAAGGAGAATAAGCACGGAGGGAGCCATGTGACCTAGAATGCAGGCTCGTAATCGGATTCAGAGCTCTGTTGGAGCAAATTAGGACTCAGCTTTTCCCAGAAAAAGAAACGGTAAATTTTTGTTATTGGAATGGATGTAGGAACTTTTGGCAAGGAGTAAAGCTTGCTTTGAGGACTGATTGCCCTGTGATATCAGACTTCATTAGTAGAAGTGGCTAGCTAGAACGAGAAAGATTACTACTATTTAGTGAGGGTTTAGTATGTCCTGGGCTCTTTACAACTATCACCTCCATGCCTCATGGTAAACCTGCAGTCTGTATTTAAGACATGGGGACTGAGGCTTAGAGAGATGTAGAAAGGTGAGCCTGGATTATATGAAGGTCTGTATGATGGTAAAGTTAGGACTCTTTCAAACAGCGCACTTGAGGGAAGGAATTGGAGGAGAGAGAAAAGTAGCCGAAGATCCACTGAGGCCCAGAGTCCCAGGAGCAGTGAGGCCAGCTCGTGGTGCTGTCCTGGAAGCGGGTATTTACAAACAAGAGTGTGTTCTGAGGCCAGTAATACTGGTCAAGAGCCTGAGAACTACATATGAGAACTGTCCTATGGGAACTTCAGTCTGGTGTAGAGAGGACTCTGGAAGCAGCTAATTTATATTTCCAAACACCCGAGAGAAGAACAACCAAGCAGAAGTTACAGGGAAGAAGATTTCAGTCTTTTAGAAAGAAGCGCTCACTCACCATCACAGCTCGTGGACCCTGGGCGGAGCCACTGCACGGAGCATAGTGAATGGCATGTCTGCTCCAGCTGCAACAGTTCCAGCAGAGGCTGAATGAACAAGTATTTCTCAGGTGTGACCCAAAGGGGATTCCATCTTGAGGAGTAGCTGCACAGGTGCCTCTAAGGTTCCACTCCAGGATTCTAAGGTTACGGGACTTTCCCTTCCATTACCTGTCCACTTCTTAGGGCTCTCTCCAAACCTTTTTCTTCCAGAGAGCCGTTCCAGACCACTGCAATTCACCGTGATGTAGCCTCCTTGGAAGATATATCCTCTTTCATTTAGATCAGGGGCCAGTAAACTTTGTAAAGGGCTAGATAGTAAATGTTTTAGGCTTTGTGAACCAGACGGTTTCTGTTGCAACTCCTTATCTCTGCCATTGTAGCGCAAAAGTCACCATAGACAACACTTAAATAGGGCGGCTGCATTCCGATAGAATTGTCTTTACAAAGTCAGGTAGGGGGCTGAATTTGGGTCCTGGGCAGCTGTTTTCCCACCCCCTGATCTAGACAGTTTATTTTGTGAAAAATAATGTTCTGTGTAGTTCTCTTTAGCAATGTATTATTGTTTGACTCTTTAATCACTCTTTGGTATTTCTCCATGTTGTGTAGGCTCTATTTCTTTCACCAGATTGGAAAACACTTTAGAGTCAAGAATCATATTCATCTTTAAACAGCCTCAGAAGTCTACCATGATGACTCCAACCCCAAGGCAATGTAACTAAGATTTATGGCTCTGAGCGAAGAGTCATGGGACCATTGACACTTATACTGGCCAGAATGATCAATAACCCCATTTCTCAGGTGAAAACGCTGATGCCTAGGCAAGAGTTATGTCTTTCCCACCATCACGCAGCTAGTTAGAAATGGGTCTCCTGATGTGTTGGCAAATGGTCTCATTCCGCACTGCTGGGGGCCATGGCAGTCTCAGCTACACCAGTCACATGCTTTGCCAGGCAGAGAACTAGGAACCGGAGACCCACAGGGCAGGAAAACTCAGCTTATACTCTCGAGAAGTGTGTTGAGTAGAGATGGGGGAGTCAGACACGCCACACGCCTCATGCCTCTCTCCTTGGCACCTTCAGCGAATTCCCCCAGGGAGTCAGCATCGTACCAGGGTACCACGCACAGGGTCCTCCTAATAATAAGTGGCTGCCATGTGGGGGCATTTCCCGCATCCCTGCCATTGCATTAAGCACTTCGAATGCATTTAATTCCCTTTCTTTGGATGACCTCGAGCCCTCTTACCACAAACACATTAAATTTTTAATTAAGAGAACACACCACAGCACACACATATCCTCCATTAAGTGCGTTACTTCGTTAAATATCTTGCTGCTGACGAGCAATAGGAATTTCTGGGCAACATCAGTCAGTGAAAATCCATTTACCCCAACTGCATGGGGAAAGTGCAACTATTTCAAGAGTTAGGCTTTAAGGCTTCCCGGTGTTCTGACACCTGGGCACCCCATTGGGCAAGCTCTCTCTGGTCCCCTCAGGTGATAACAGACTTCGAAGGGACAAGGCTCCTCAGCCCTCAGAGCCTCAGATAGAGAAATTCCCATTATCTTCACAGCCCCATCTTCTGATGAAATTTCTCGTATTAGCGACATGATTTTAGCCAGTACCAGGCCAAATTCCCATTATAGCTGGGTAGATAAACCAAGAAATGCTTGCCGTAAGTAAACTCTTTTAAATTATCAGCTCCATTTATATGGTCTGGAACACATGATAGGCACTTCATAGATATTTATTGATCGATCATTTATTTTTTCATAAAACCGTGCTCACGCGGTGTTTGCAACACAAGACACACATCATCGATCTTCTGTAAAACCTCAGTGGCTTGACAGTGAGCTCCCTTCAAG
>NW_011888797.1:8583230-8587974 GCF_000151845.1 Pteropus vampyrus | reverse complement strand
TGTTGAGTAGAGATGGGGGAGTCAGACACGCCACACGCCTCATGCCTCTCTCCTTGGCACCTTCAGCGAATTCCCCCAGGGAGTCAGCATCGTACCAGGGTACCACGCACAGGGTCCTCCTAATAATAAGTGGCTGCCATGTGGGGGCATTTCCCACATCCCTGCCATTGCATTAAGCACTTCGAATGCATTTAATTCCCTTTCTTTGGATGACCTCGAGCCCTCTTACCACAAACACATTAAATTTTTAATTAAGAGAACACACCACAGCACACACATATCCTCCATTAAGTGCGTTACTTCGTTAAATATCTTGCTGCTGACGAGCAATAGGAATTTCTGGGCAACATCAGTCAGTGAAAATCCATTTACCCCAACTGCATGGGGAAAGTGCAACTATTTCAAGAGTTAGGCTTTAAGGCTTCCCGGTGTTCTGACACCTGGGCACCCCATTGGGCAAGCTCTCTCTGGTCCCCTCAGGTGATAACAGACTTCGAAGGGACAAGGCTCCTCAGCCCTCAGAGCCTCAGATAGAGAAATTCCCATTATCTTCACAGCCCCATCTTCTGATGAAATTTCTCGTATTAGCGACATGATTTTAGCCAGTACCAGGCCAAATTCCCATTATAGCTGGGTAGATAAACCAAGAAATGCTTGCCGTAAGTAAACTCTTTTAAATTATCAGCTCCATTTATATGGTCTGGAACACATGATAGGCACTTCATAGATATTTATTGATCGATCATTTATTTTTTCATAAAACCGTGCTCACGCGGTGTTTGCAACACAAGACACACATCATCGATCTTCTGTAAAACCTCAGTGGCTTGACAGTGAGCTCCCTTCAAGCCCTACCTTTCCTTGCTTATCTTCAGCTGTCTGTATCTGATGGTGAATGTGCTCATAGAATGACGGGATGGAGGGCTTTCTCTTCTGTCTTCAGTCACCACGCTGCAATTCAAGGCAAACTTTTCCCGTGTCCATTCGGATGCCCATAAATTAGCACTTGAGCAGAAGGCAGAAGAAGACTCAGTATCATCCATCAAGATTCTGTGTCCGAAAGCTGTGTTCAGAATCGGGTTGAAGTCCATTGCAATGCAAGTTCTAGGGAAAAGGTGACATTTATCCGGCATGACGGCATGTGCATTTTATAAAAGCATAATCACGTTGGGCTGGCTGGAGTTAACCGAATCATACCAGGTAGAAACATGGGAGGCACAGAATCGGAGATGTGTTTACCTCTCCGGGGAGAACAATGGAAAAATACAATTAGCGAGAGCTGGGCTGGGAGGGCCAGATTCCAGGCTCAGCTCTGCTGCTCTGAGTAGAGCAGCTTGGGGTAAATTATTTAATATCTCATAGGAAAAATGAAGGGGCAGTGGGGAAGTGGACATCTGATGCTCCCTAATGCCCTGTCACAGTGACATTCAGGGATTTTCTGGAATCAGGAAACATGGTTTTGATTCTGTGTCAGACAATGAGACACCCTGTAGTGGATTGAATGGAGTCCCCCCAAAATATATATCCATGTCTTAACCCGCAGTATCTGTGCTTGTGAATATTTTTGTAAAAAGAGTCTTCACAGATGTACTTAATTCAAAGGTTTTGAGATGAGAGCAATCTGTATGATCCAGGAGCCCTAAATCCAATAATGAGTGTCCTTTTAAGGAAGACACTCGGAGGGGAAGGCAATGTGAAGATGGAGGCAGAGGTTTTAGCGAGGGGACCACAAGTCTGAGAATGCCAGGGCAGCCACCAAAAGCTGCAAGAGGTAAGGGACGAATCCACCCCCAGAGCTCAGATGGAGTGTGGTCTTGCCCACACCTGGATCAGACTTCTGGCCCTGAGAGCTGTGAGAAAATAAATTTCTGTTGTTTTTTTTTTTTAAAGCCACCCAGTTTGTGGTAATTTGTTACAACAGACACAGGAAACTAATGTATACCCTAAAGACATGTAGAAAGAGGGATCTGTGCCAGGAATCGAACAAAGCAGTGATTTTTCAAATTCCAGTTAATTTTTCTGAATTAAAATCTCTCAGCTTTTTCTGCTGGAGCTTTTTGCCCAGTCTACTTTGAGCATGAGCACTGAATAACTGAGCTCCTGGAACATCGGAACACTGGCGCCTTTGCTGCTTGTCTCCCCTGCAAGGATGGAATGCTATTATCCCATACCTGCCGTGACTGGGAGCAGTGCAGACCAATGAGAAGCTAGCCAGCTGACCGCTTCTGCTCCCACAGGCTTCTGCATCTACGCAATGCTGTCAGGAGAGGTGGCTTTTCACCCCCAGACAGTATTTTTTTTTTTTTGAAATGCCTACAGCACCTGGTCTTCCTAGGTGGTCTCCCATCCAAGTACTAACTAGGCCCGACCCTGCTTAGCTTCCAAGATCAGACGAGATCCGGTATGTTCAGGGTGGCATGGCCGTAGACTAGACAGTATTTTTAAGGCTGTCAAAATCAAGAGTGTGGAAGAACCGTATGGCAGGACTGGTCTCTCATCCAGGCAGAAGCTCTGGACAATGGATGGTCCTTTGGGACTGTGTAGGCGACTCCGTGAGGCATCAGGGCCCTACACTTTGGTGTTGGCAATTATGTCATTTTGCTCGTGGTTCTGTCGTCCAAAATCTTGGTTTTGTCTGTCCTCTGAAGTCTTGTCTTTGGATATTTCCTTCCTCTCACAGTGGGGAGGAGTGAGACTGAGCTCTAAACTCAAAGAGAAGCCAGCTCCTCATCCCGCTGACCCTTCCCAGCTCTGTGACCACGGGCACCATCTTTAATCCCACAGGGACTTCGTGTCCTCACCTGTGATCTGCAGGTGATGAAAGCCACTTGTAGGGCCATTGATGATCTGCCGAAATAATCCCAGTTAATATTTACTGAATGTTTATTATGTGTCTGGGACTATGGTAAGTATATGACAAGTGTTACCTCGTTTAATTTTTCTGAAACTACTGAGATAGGCTCAGTTATTATCTCCATTTAATAATACAAGAGGAAACGGGGCCCTAAAAGGTTCAGTAACTTGCCTCAGATTATCTGACCTGTGTAGGGGCAAAGCTGGACTCACGTGCAGAACCTAGTTACCCGAACACTTATGCCATTTTGCCAGCTGCTCTGTGAGTACTTTAGTTATTCTGGTGGCATTTGTTGTAGTCTTAAGATGACTTTTTCCCCTGTGAGTCTCTGTTATATCTTTTTCTTTTTTCCTTTTTGTATTAGCGGAGGGCACAGGTGGTAAATCATAGTCCACGTGCCAAGTTTGGCCCACCACCTGTTTTTGTAAATAAAGTTTTATTGGAACATAGCCATGTCCATTCGTTTACATATAGCCTGTGCTCTATGGCTGTTTTGCAGTAGAATAGTAGAGGTGAGTAGTTGTAACAGAGACCATCTGGCCTGCAAAACTGAAAATATTTGCTCTCTGGTGCTTTACAGAAAAGCAGAAAGCTGACCCCTGGGGTAGGGGAGAGAGCATGAGCTTCGCAGTTAAGAACTGGGTTCCAAACCCGATTCTCGCCATTCGCCAGGTCTGTGAGCCGGCACCTGCCCTTGGAGCTCTCTGGCCCTCACTTGCCTCCTGTGGGAAGCAGGCAGCCTGACAGCTGTCCCTGAGGGTTAAATCAGAATGCTTACCAGAGTGCCTGATTAGAGCTTGCTTCTGAGTCCCCTCCTACTTGTCTCCCTCGCTCTCTCGTGACGAATCTAACCAGGAGCATTTCCTGGCAGCCTCCTCCCCAGCCTCCCCAGCCTTCCTGGAAAGGAGGCTGCTTCCCTGCTCTCTGGTCCTGGCTGGTCTGCGGGCTGCCCCAGCCCAGACTCTGCCCTCGCTGTGCAAGACTCCTGTTCGCACCACACACGTCTGCCTCTTCTTGTGGGCATCCACTCTGTGGGAGGCTCAAGGACCCTCCTCCAACGGAGAATCGGACCGGCCAGCCCGGTCCAGACACCCCTCCTCCCAGCTGGGCAGAAAGCGTGTTTCCCCACAGCGAGCAGCCCGTAGATTCTTTGAAACATACCGCCGCTTGGCCTCCGTTTTCCTTGACTCCCTGCCAAGCCTATTACACGTGTCAGAGCAGCAAGAGACTGAAGAATTACGACTTGCATTTGGCTTCGGAGGCCGCTTAGTCTAATTTGCACTGGCTTTGAAATATAGCAATTGCTGTTTTTGTTGTTTGGGTTTGAAGACTGTTTCGAGTTCTGTCTCTTTTCTCCCCTTTCCTTTTAGCTCTTTCTCTTTCCGGGAGGAAGGTTGGGGGAGGAGGCATCACGAGTGAAGAACACTACAGCTCGGCTGCCACCGTCAGAGTCCCCTCTCCCACGTGGACTCCTTCGCTCCAGCACCAGATTTCATTAACTGAAGGGTTCCATTGCGAGGCGAAGCATGATAATGAGTTCGTAGCTAATCAGAACATATGGAATGTTTTTACCGTTAGCTCCAACTCCTGACTTGGGAAGGGGTGCACTTGGGGACAATTTAAGCAGGACTCTATTACCCACGTGGGGATGCACGATCCCTGAATCCCTTCTCTCTGGCCCCTGTCTGCCTCTCCTGTTCTCATCCTCCACCTTGCAGCCCCTGCCAGCCGTCCCCTGGGAGATTGCAGCCACAGGAGAGAATGAAAGTTCATGGAATCAGGGACAGCCCCCGCCGAAGAAAGCTGCCAGTCACCTCCTCGTTGACAAATCCAATAAGTACTCGTCCATCCTTTTCCGACTGACTTCTTGCTAGGTGTGACACTATTGAC
>NW_011888797.1:8580026-8582300 GCF_000151845.1 Pteropus vampyrus | reverse complement strand
TTCGCTCCAGCACCAGATTTCATTAACTGAAGGGTTCCATTGCGAGGCGAAGCATGATAATGAGTTCGTAGCTAATCAGAACATATGGAATGTTTTTACCGTTAGCTCCAACTCCTGACTTGGGAAGGGGTGCACTTGGGGACAATTTAAGCAGGACTCCATTACCCACGTGGGGATGCACGATCCCTGAATCCCTTCTCTCTGGCCCCTGTCTGCCTCTCCTGTTCCCATCCTCCACCTTGCAGCCCCTGCCAGCCCTCCCCTGGGAGATTGCAGCCACAGGAGAGAATGAAAGTTCATGGGATCAGGAACAGCCCCTGCTGAAGAAAGCTGCCAGTCACCTCCTCGTTGACAAATCCAATAAGTACTCGTCCATCCTTTTCCGACTGACTTCTTGCTAGGTGTGACACTATTGACCACGCCCCTTGACCACGCCCCCTTGACCTCCAATGGGTGCTGGGACGTTGGTGTCACTTGCTCTTTCTCCTCCCTCTCTAGACGCTTCTTCTTCCTCTGCTCATTTTTGCAGGTTCATTTGTACATGTTGGGAAACATTTTCATGGCTACCTAAGTTAGGAAATTTTGCGAATCAAAATAAAATAAGTACCATAGTACTTTCCAGATCTTTGCCCAACTGCCCTGTCTCCCTCTGCATTCTCTACCTCCTTTTTCTTCTTTCTCTCTCTTCCTTTGTACAGACTTTCAATGCCAGTTGCTGGCTGGGCACTGGGGATATAAAGATGAGGTCTGGAGGACATCACAGTCTATGGCTGTGGCCATCACTCCACTGCCCTCGCCACACTCCGTTCCTGAATCTTCCACCAAATACACACTTGTGAGTTCCAAGGTGGCAGAGACTAAATTTTGTCCTAGTCTTTTGTAGTCTTTGGTTAGGGAAACTCTCCAACAAACTCTAACTTCATAGGAGTTTAGGATCCAGGTCAGAAATACAGACCCAGGAAGGGTTTTAAAGTTCATAATAACCAATGACTTCATTTAGCAAAAGAGGTCATGGGGGTTCAGCGAGGGGAAGTAACTTACCCAATACCTGTCACAGGAGAGTGGCTGGTTCATACAGTGGTACCGTTTGAGCATCAGCGGGTACCATAATCCTCATCAGGAAAGCATCTCTTAAGAAGGTCACAGAGTCTGTAGCAGATGCTTTTGTTGCCCCATGCAGGTGCTATGGCGGGCTCACCCTCCTCCTCCTCATCTCTCCTGAGCCACTGCAGGCGGTGGCAGCTAATGGCTCTGACCTGCACTCTTCTATGAAGGCTTGCCCTTGGCTGAAATTGCCATTTTCCCAGAAATGCCTGGGAGACTAAGTTCCCCACTCAATCGGTGACCAGCGACTGTTGTGCGACACCGAGGTCCCAGCTCTCTCGCATTTGGGCAGGACAACCTCTGTGCTGCAGTTTATGCCGTAGGCTCCCTCAGGAATCAGGCTGACTCTAGGTCTCTACTGAAGTGACGTCATGGTCCAGTTCCTTCCCTACCTGGTCCTGCTTTCTCACTCGCCCACCTCAGGCCCAGCTTCCAGGAAACCTGCTCTATGACAAGTGCCACAACCTCATCTGCTTGGGTGGACCTCCGATTCTCCATCTCTCAGATGAGGTAGTTGGCCTACAACTTGACTGCAGAGATGGTGCACGCAAAAAATCATGCCGTCAATGCCCTCTGCATGGCCGCAGAAGTCCACACAAAGAGGCGGCCTTCACCCTTGTCCTCTGTCTTTCTTAGAGAGCACCACGAGCCCTTGAAATAAATAAAATGAAGAGGTGGGGGGAGGTATGTCTCTGGGAGAGCATGAGGATGCCCTGACTGAGACGAGAGTGGTCACGAAAAGACTGGCTGCCAGCACAGGTGCACGAAGCGCTGCGTCCTTTCTGCCAAGTGCTACGCTACATGGACACAGCAGTTTAATTTCCCCCAGTCAGACATGGTTTGGATGGCATGACACAGTTTAAGTTGCCTACATCTGCGAATCACCCAGAATTAGATGATAGGAAAGGCCTATATTTAAGAAGAGGAAAGAGTGTCCGGATTGGATTCGAGCATTTTTCTTTTTCATGCTTCTTAACTCATACCCATCTAAGAATTTAGGGAGACTCACTGCTGGTACATTCCACCTAGAAGTCAGTGCAAAGAAGCACACACTTCCTGGGGACTCCTTTATGTGCCAGGGGCTGGCCTGGGTGTGGGAATGCACAGTCTGATGGGAAAGATGCATTCACGCAGAACGAGATGGCTAAATGAATTCCAGTGTTGTTTAAA
>NW_011888797.1:8577070-8578176 GCF_000151845.1 Pteropus vampyrus | reverse complement strand
CTTCCAACAGTGCGAGGAAAATTAAGTAAGTTTACTTATTTGTTGTATAGTCACTCACTGAAATATACAGTTATTAAAAAGTGATTAGAAAGACCGTGGAAACAATAAATTTGCGTGCAACATAGTGTTAAGAAGAAAAAGAGGTTGGTAATTGAATCTGTGATTACAAAGTAAACATGTAAATGCATATGGCGAGACTAGAGGAGAGAACTCAAGATGAGAATCTTGCAAAAAGATCATCGTATAAATGTTTTCTGCGTGTACATATGTGTGTGTTTATAAAATAACGTCTTCTTTAAAAAAATCTTAATGTTAAAAATACCGATGGAGGTCAGGGAAAGGCAGTATTACACAGCTTTAAGTTAATAAGTTTGGAATTAAACATGTGGTGAAATCTTAACCACTTACTGGTAGAGCAAACTCGAGCAAATTATTTCACTTCTCCGAGTCTCGGTTTCTGCATCAGTAAAATGAGAATTAAAAATATAGCTTGTGTTTTTGGACTATGGTGGGGATTAAATAAAGCAACATATGTAAAGAACTTACTACCATACTTGACATAGCTAACTTTCAATGATTGCTTATTATTGGTATGTCTACCTACCTACCTATTCATGTATGTTTGTATGTATGTATGTATGTATGATCTATCTATATCAATCATCTATCTATCTATCTATCTATCTATCTATCTATCTATCTATCTATCTATCTATCTATCATCTATCTATCTATCTATCTATCTATCTTTGTTTTAAAAGACATGGTGGTTGACTCTCCGACATCCATATTATCACAGATCATTAGCCAAAGCCAATCGTGGTAATTCCATTCTCTTGCCAATGACTGATCCAGGCACCCTCATGTGAGCTAATTCTACCTAAGGAGATTTTAGGGGAGAAACACAAAAATAATTGATTTAATCTTTTCCTCGGGGTATTGTCAAGTTTAGACCTAACACTTGAACCTACAGCTACCTTCATCATCTGAGGACAGAGACAGTACCAAGAATGGAAAAGCAGAGGACAGAAGGAATCTGAATCCTCGTGGTCATTATTGAGGCTTTGGATCAACAACACAAATGTCCACCTTACCTCAGTTCTTCC
>NW_011888797.1:8575365-8577020 GCF_000151845.1 Pteropus vampyrus | reverse complement strand
TCCTTTCTGCCAAGTGCTACGCTACATGGACACAGCAGTTTAATTTCCCCCAGTCAGACATGGTTTGGATGGCATGACACAGTTTAAGTTGCCTACATCTGCGAATCACCCAGAATTAGATGATAGGAAAGGCCTATATTTAAGAAGAGGAAAGAGTGTCCGGATTGGATTCGAGCATTTTTCTTTTTCATGCTTCTTAACTCATACCCATCTAAGAATTTAGGGAGACTGACTGCTGGTACATTCCACCTAGAAGTCAGTGCAAAGAAGCACACACTTCCTGGGGACTCCTTTATGTGCCAGGGGCTGGCCTGGGTGTGGGAATGCACAGTCTGATGGGAAAGATGCATTCACGCAGAACGAGATGGCTAAATGAATTCCAGTGTTGTTTAAACGGGAAAGGTTTATAGCTGGGAGAGTCTTGTAATTCACTGGTACATGTCCACTGAGGTGTCCCATCTCCATTGCCAACTCCCCAGTCCAAGCTCCATCATCCCTTCCCTTTATCAGAGCAGTCACTTCCTCACTGACCACGTCCTATCTGCCTGTTTTCCATCTAGTCCCAGTGCAGCGAGCCACAGGGAGCTTTTAAAAAGGTAAGTCGGATGATGGCACTAGTGTCCATCAAGCCCCTTCCTGCGCTTCGTGGCGTGGATCCCGCTCGTGCGCCGTCGATCTGAGCTCCTTCCTCCTTTGCCCCTGCTTCTTGACTCCAGCTGCTCTGGCCTTCTCGCCACACTCCTTCCTGGCTCAGGGCCCCGCTCACGTGCTCTTCCCTCTGCCTGGAACTCCGACCTCACCTTTGGCTCTCGGCTGGACCACGCCTCCTCGGGGAAGCCTCCCTGTCCTTCCTAAACAGGTCCGCCTCCCCTCTAGAAGCCCTCACGATGCCCAAACTCTGCCTTTGTTGCATGTGTGAATGATATTTACTGACTAAAGAATATGAAATTGGTGGCTTGACTCTTTCATTCACTGCCGTATCCCCAGGGCCTATCGGAGTGCCATGTGCGTGGTAGGCTTCTGATGTATTTTGATTATGTGAATGAACATAAAATTTAAGGCGCATGAACTGATCATCTTTCACCACATTTTGACCTCTACCAGTTTCTCTCTCCTTTTTTCCTCCCAAATCCTTGGGCTGGTACGTCATAGCCTGATAATAATAGCGACGGCAGTCATAAATAACACTTTCTGCATTCTTTAAATTTCATAAAATCCCTTCCCATTTATTGCCTACCTTGAGCCTTACAACAAGCTTACAGGGTAGTTAGCGTTATTCCTATTTTTATAGATGGGAAAACTGTGCCCGGTGGGATGTAGGTGTTTGGCAGATGCTGGAGCCAGCTCTGCCACTTAATAGCTGTGTGAGTTTGTACAAGTCAGGAAAATTCTCAGAGCCTCAGTTCCTTCAAGGGCACAATAAGCTTTTCCTGAGCAGCCCCATAACCTATCCCCATCATAGTGTGTTTCATACCGTATTTTAATTTATTAAAAAATTCTTCTGTCTCTTGGACCAGACCTGAAATACTCTGAGGGGAAGAATTGTGTATTATTCCTAAGCACTGTGGTCGGTCCACTGGAGTACCATAGACTGGGTAGATTATTAACAACAGAAATTTTCACCATTCTGGAGGTTGGAAGTTCAAGATCGAGGT
>NW_011888797.1:8571445-8573750 GCF_000151845.1 Pteropus vampyrus | reverse complement strand
CAAAATGAGAAGATAATTATTTTAGCCAGTTTGAATTAAGGCATTAGTTACTTGCAAATTAAAACAACCTGATGTAATCAGGATACAATAGTTATCTTTCCTTGGGAGACCTGAACTTTCTTGGTAATAAAATGCTTTATGCGGCACCTTGCTGCCCAGATGCCTTCCTTCCCTTGTGTTCTCACTGAACTCCAACCTTCCTACATCCTGTCAACTAACAGCTCCTCTTGGTTGTCTGAAAAGACACAGCCCAAACTGAACATATCCAAAACTGGACTTGTGATTTCTGTGTGCCGGCGCGTGCACGTGCGCACACACACACTATTGTTCCTTGCCTCAAGTAATATAACCACCATCTACCCAGATATATAAACCAGCCCTATCCTTGACAGTTCCCTTCCATCTCTTCCCACATTCAATCTAACACCAAGTCACATCGATTGCACTTTTTAAATATTTCTGAAAGTACGCACGTCTCTCGGTTTCCCCCATCACTACCCTAGTCCAGGCCATGATCATCTCTCACTTGACCGACGATAGCCTCCTGATGGGATTCTCCACACTGAATGCTGCTCCTCTCATCTATTCTCTAATATACATATTTATATATAAATCCCATTGTGTCACCTTTTCTTCTAATACTCTTCAGTGTCTCCCGTTAGCTGCTCTTGGAATAAAGGCGAAAATGCTTCACATAGCCTAAGGCACCACGACTCGATCCCTCTTGCTCCACGCGTCCACCCACTATTGTTTCTCTAATTTCTTTTCTATATGTCATGTTCCTGTTATCACGGGGCTTTCACATATTCTGTTCTTTCTATAGGGAAAAAAGTCTTTCTTCAGCTTCATGCCAAGCTAACTTGCATTAATTTTTCAAACTTTGACTTAACTGTCATTTCCTCATGGAAGAGTTCCAAGACCAGGTCAGATCTCCCTGGCAAACACATTCCTGTATCTCCCAAATGGGCACTTGAGGGACACTGCAATTTTATATTATTTACATGACTGTTTGATAGAGATCAGTTTCTTCTCCAGTAGACTGCGAGTTTTTCTTGTCCACCATTTTCTTCCCAGAGGGAGAACATGATAAATATTTGTCGAGTGATTGATGAATGAATAGACAGGCATCGCTCTAATCCAGCCCCTTCACGTTATGTGAGCTACAGTCACAGCCTCATAAAATGGTTTTGTCTCTGTAGTTGTAGATGTGGTTGTTACAATTAGCTCTGGATCATAAAATCTGATAGTTGTAATTTCTTTGCACAAAACCATCCAACGGTTCTCCATTGCATGGAGAACAAAGCATATTTTATTTCCAGCCTACTTTTTCAACTTTGTCTAATTCTACCCTTTCCATCGCCCCCTGCTTTTGTTCTTTGGCACACAATCACACCTACTTGCTGTTCCTGACACTTCTGCTCTCCCTCGTTTTGTTTGTGCTGTTCCCACCAAGCAGAACCCCATTCAACTGTTACCTCCTATCAAAATTTAATCCACCCTTTTAAAGCCACAGTAAATGTATTCCGCTTACATTCTCTTACTTCTCTGTGTAATTCCTGAGTAGTATTAATTCACCCTTTCTCAGTCTTTTCATTGTCTACAAGATAATGAGTACCAAATCATCAAACTGTAATATGCCTTACTTAACCACTACACTCAACCAGTATCTTGCATGGCATCAGAAGGGAAGAGCTACGTTGTCATGTTTTTCCACAATAAAAAAAAAATCCATTTTTAACTTTAGTCTTGTGGTAGGCTATATTATTGTTCGCAAATATTCCCAGGCACTCCTGGGAGCCCCCCCGCCCCCCCGCCCCCACGCCAAACTTTGGGAACCTGAGTCAGTATAGGGCCCTGGAGTTTGGGGTAGCAGAGGAGAGAGGGAGGAGAAGAGGCACTCAGGAGAAGGGGCATATGCACTTGTATGTCCATGTGTATTACGCATGGGGACGATGGGGTTCTCTTGTCCAGCCCTCGGAATCGTGAGCCTGGCAATCTCTCTTTGGGCAGGTGGGAGTGGGGATGGTCGTACACAGAGGTCCAGATCTGTTCACACCCACTTACTCCACTGCCAGCTGTATTCCCTCGCCACAGTGCTCTCTGGGTCTGTCTCCAAATTGAATTTTCCATAAATCCCTTTCAGGCATAAATGAAAAAGTTCTTCTTGACTTTAACACAGAATTTCTTTTAAAAAACATGTTTACCTAAGGAAAAATATATGCAGCAATCTAAAGAAAAAAATGACGAGTAAATGGCTGGTCATACTGCTAGTAAGCAGATGCCTGAGGTCTGGGAAGCAGGGCAA
>NW_011888797.1:8570109-8570675 GCF_000151845.1 Pteropus vampyrus | reverse complement strand
CTTTAGTCTTGTGGTAGGCTATATTATTGTTCGCAAATATTCCCAGGCACTCCTGGGAACCCCCCCGCCCCCCCGCCCCCACGCCAAACTTTGGGAACCTGAGTCAGTATAGGGCCCTGGAGTTTGGGGTAGCAGAGGATGAGGGAGGAGAAGAGGCACTCAGGAGAGGGGGCATATGCACTTGTATGTCCATGTGTATTACGCATGGAGACGATGGGGTTCTCTTGTCCAGCCCTCGGAATCGTGAGCCTGGCAATCTCTCTTTGGGCAGGTGGGAGCGGGGATGGTCGTACACAGAGGTCCAGATCTGTTCACACCCACTTACTCCACCGCCAGCTGTATTCCCTCGCCACAGTGCTCTCTGGGTCTGTCTCCAAATTGAATTTTCCATAAATCCCTTTTAGGCATAAATGAAAAAGTTCTTCTTGACTTTAACACAGAATTTCTTTTAAAAAACATGTTTACCTAAGTAAAAATATATGCAGCAATCTAAAGAAAAAAATGACGAGTAAATGGCTGGTCATACTGCTAGTAAGCAGATGCCTGAGGTCTGGGAAGCAGGGCAA
>NW_011888797.1:8568266-8570059 GCF_000151845.1 Pteropus vampyrus | reverse complement strand
GACCTCTACCAGTTTCTCTCTCCTTTTTTCCTCCCAAATCCTTGGGCTGGTACGTCATAGCCTGATAATAATAGCGACGGCAGTCATAAATAACACTTTCTGCATTCTTTAAATTTCATAAAATCCCTTCCCATTTATTGCCTACCTTGAGCCTTACAACAAGCTTACAGGGTAGTTAGCGTTATTCCTATTTTTATAGATGGGAAAACTGTGCCCGGTGGGATGTAGGTGTTTGGCAGATGCTGGAGCCAGCTCTGCCACTTAATAGCTGTGTGAGTTTGTACAAGTCAGGAAAATTCTCAGAGCCTCAGTTCCTTCAAGGGTACAATAAGCTTTTCCTGAGCAGCCCCATAACCTATCCCCATCATAGTGTGTTTCATACCGTATTTTAATTTATTAAAAAATTCTTCTGTCTCTTGGACCAGACCTGAAATACTCTGAGGGGAAGAATTGTGTATTATTCCTAAGCACTGTGGTCGGTCCACTGGAGTACCATAGACTGGGTAGATTATTAACAACAGAAATTTTCACCATTCTGGAGGTTGGAAGTTCAAGATCGAGGTGCTGGCAGATTCGGAATCTGGTGAGGGCCCACTGGTTTGCAGATGGCGTCTTCTCACAGTGCCTTCACATGGTGGAAGGGCCGAGGGAGCTCTTCGGTATCCTTTTATAAGGACACTGATCCCCTTCATGAGGGCTCCACCCTCCTGAGCTAGTCACTTCCTAATACCGTCACACTGAGGGTTAGGAGTTCCACATATAGATGTGGGGACACAAACATTCAGTCCATAGTGCCCCTCAGAATGTTTGCTGAATGAAAATCTAGTGAAGTAATGCATGGGGAGGTCGCCTCAATCCTGGCACTAACACAATGACCACTGCATCATCAGCACGGGAGAGGACCGTGTGCTTTAGAGTCAGCCTGACATGAGATCAAGACCCACTGCCCATCCCTCTGGGCTGCAGCCAGGGTTGCTCCACGGTTTAAACCTAATTGCTGGGCACACAGGAGGGACACAACATGGTGAGCACAGATAAGTTAAGAAGGCTGCTTGAACTCATCTTGCAAGGTCCGGCAGCACAGCATTTCTCTCTCTGATTCGTATGGAATCTTCATACGAATCATGAAGGATGACTCAGAATCGAGTGAGGCTGAGGCTGCCTCTCAGTCTAAGATTGCAAACTGGAGTCACTAAATCATCCCCTGATTGGTTTTTCTCTTGATTTTGGATGTGTTTGTCTATTCGTTTTCACTTCCTACTGAGCTACCCAATTAAACTCCCATATTTCCTCACCTAAGAAGACGAGCAGTGATAGCGAAGCTGGCGACAAGCCCGTTCCTGTGACTTTTTATCTTCTTACATACCTCCCAGTAAAAACTCTCTATTAGATATGAAGAATTAAGAAAAAGTGTGAATTTTTTCTAGTAATTATTTATCTGTCAACATCGTTCTGCATTCCTTTGCACTTGGTTAGAATGACTCTACAAGGCCATTTTTTCCTCAGGCAATCATGGTATGTGTATGTGTTTGTGTGTGCATGTGTGTTCTTGTGTATAAATGTGTCTCTGTGTGTGCATGAATATCTATGTGTGTATGTGTATTGTTTTTGTGTGGGTATGTATGTCTATGTATATATATATGTATGTATTTGCATGTATGTGTATATATATATGGGTACGTATGTGTGTCTCTATGAATATGTGCATGAATATGTGTGTGTGTGTATATGTGTGCCTCTTGTATGCATGTGCAGGTTTGGGGAGGTCAAGGGTGACCTTGGTGCCTGACATA
>NW_011888797.1:8562027-8563633 GCF_000151845.1 Pteropus vampyrus | reverse complement strand
GTGGCAGAAAAACTTGTAGCAAATCATGCCACTGACTTTTTCAATTAGACTTTTAGATCTTTGTTAGGAACAAAAAAATTCCCGCAGCTCTTTACTGCAGAGTGCAATATGCCGCACAAACCCAATCACCTTAAGTAGAAAGAGGAGTACCCTCTGCTTATCTCTGGGGAACTGTGTGCAGAGCCAGCATGGGGCCAGCGGCGAGGGGGCCCAGCGAGCGTCTGCGGCAAACTGCCCTGTGTGGACAACCCTGTCGCCACCTGGATGTCTGGTTAATGAGAGCTGTGCCAGGGTCTTTAATTGATGTCTGGACCTGAAACAAAAAGCGTCAACCATCAATCTGGCAATTACCCCACCACCCCGCCGAGCTAGCCCTTCAATTAGCCTGCCGGCTGCGTGCTGCCTATCAGATGTTAGCTCTCTGGCCACTCTGTGCTGCGTATCAGGTAAATTCCCTGTGACCCAATTCCAGTGTTTCTCAGGTGAAACTAGAAAGCTGCTCGCCTGTAGGGAAGGATGTGTCTATTTCATATCAGAAATGATTACGAAGGCCGCCTGTTTCCATCCCGGCTCTGCCATTGAATGTCCGAAGCTTTCGATTTGCAGTGCAACTGGCTACAACTGACGGGTTTCATACCCACTTTGTCTAGCCATAGGCTATGAGGAGATGCTGTGGAAAGCAATCGGACGTTTAAAAGGTGTGAACGGATGCTAGGTTGAGGCCCCTGGTGAGAGAGCTGAAGTCTCTGGTGTATTTCTCACTCCTATCTCTATACTCTCTCCAAAAGAAAGAAGAGCTGGCACAGATGAGTCAAGTTCAAGGTCAAAGTTTTGGGAGCAAGAATAGAAAAAAGGTCATGTGATATACAAAGGGATTAGAACTTTGATGTCAGCAAAGTTCTTTTCCTCTCTCTCTCTTTCTCTCTCTCCCCTCCTTCCCACCTTCCTCTTTTTCTCTTTTCTCATGAAGCAAGTACAGTATAATGGACCAGAGGTTACTCCTTTGAACACCTCTTCACCCCGAGAAGCCCAGGATGACCAAGGCAGCTGATTTAGACGGGCAGGCCAGGCAGTGTGGTGCTGGTAAAGGTCTAACCAGGCTCTCCAGAAAACAAAACAAAACGAAACACACCAAAATGTCCTGATTTCGTGTCTGCCAATTTCTGTGGTGTAAATACTCCCTCCACAGCCAGTTTCAAGCTACCAATGAGAAGTCGCCAAACATGATGCTGGGAAGAGAGGGCTCCCTTGCGCCCATAGGAGCTGGCTCGAGTATACCCTTGGGCCAGCACCCTTACTTACCCTCCTTTGCTTGGCATGCTGTTCCTTAGGCCCTCTTCTCCCATCCACTGGCGGGGAAAGACAGAGGGCAGAAATGTGTGTGTGTGCCCACGGAAAAGGGAGAAAGGAGACAGCTTAGTCTGTACTGGTCCTTGAGCCTTGGGCCCGCAGCCTCGGGGCTTCCTGCAGGCTGCTGGCTCAGCTCACTAGGACTCATTAGGTGTTCCCCATAAGGCTTTGAGATCGAAGCCCCAGTGGTCATTTGCCTGGCCTTGTCTGCAGTACAGGTAGGTGATTGTGGAAGGACGGGGTGTGAGCTCAGGAT
>NW_011888797.1:8558230-8561977 GCF_000151845.1 Pteropus vampyrus | reverse complement strand
AAAGTTTTGGGAGCAAGAATAGAAAAAAGGTCATGTGATATACAAAGGGATTAGAACTTTGATGTCAGCAAAGTTCTTTTCCTCTCTCTCTCTTTCTCTCTCTCCCCTCCTTCCCACCTTCCTCTTTTTCTCTTTTCTCATGAAGCAAGTACAGTATAATGGACCAGAGGTTGCTCCTTTGAACACCTCTTCACCCCGAGAAGCCCAGGATGACCAAGGCAGCTGATTTAGACGGGCAGGCCAGGCAGTGTGGTGCTGGTAAAGGTTTAACCAGGCTCTCCAGAAAACAAAACAAAACGAAACACACCAAAATGTCCTGATTTCGTGTCTGCCAATTTCTGTGGTGTAAATACTCCCTCCACAGCCAGTTTCAAGCTACCAATGAGAAGTCGCCAAACATGATGCTGGGAAGAGAGGGCTCCCTTGCGCCCATAGGAGCTGGCTCGAGTATACCCTTGGGCCAGCACCCTTACTTACCCTCCTTTGCTTGGCATGCTGTTCCTTAGGCCCTCTTCTCCCATCCACTGGCGGGGAAAGACAGAGGGCAGAAATGTGTGTGTGTGCCCACGGAAAAGGGAGAAAGGAGACAGCTTAGTCTGTACTGGTCCTTGAGCCTTGGGCCCGCAGCCTCGGGGCTTCCTGCAGGCTGCTGGCTCAGCTCACTAGGACTCATTAGGTGTTCCCCATAAGGCTTTGAGATCGAAGCCCCAGTGGTCATTTGCCTGGCCTTGTCTGCAGTACAGGTAGGTGATTGTGGAAGGACGGGGTGTGAGCTCAGGATGCAAGGTCCCATCCCTACAAGGCCACTCGCATAGGTCTGTCATTAATAGGCACAGTGATGAAATGCAATCAGCAGGGCAGACGAGTTTATGCTCCTCTGCTCTCATTCAGTTTTGCTTAGAGTATGAACCTCGGCTGCCCAAAGGGACACGGGGAGTGTACTGGATAAGAGCACAAGATGATACCGGGGCTGCTACTATTTCTTCTGGGAACAAAGTAACAATGTGGCCAGTACACATGGATTATGATGTCCTCCAAAGTGCTGTGACTCAAGAGTAGCTTGTTACCATCAGGACCTCTCTGACCCTCACTTAGTGCTGGGCAGGCACTAAGCCAATCTCTTCATTCAGACACCGAGGCTAAAATTTATAGCTGGGACTGGCTGCTTCGAGAAAGACCTGAGTGGCAAATACATGGACCTCAAGCACATCGTGCTAAATGAGGTAAGTCAGACAGAGAAAGACAGGTACCGTATGATATCTCTCATGTGTGGAATCTGAAAAAGTTAAACTTGTAAAACATAGAGTAACATGGTGGTTACCAGTGGATGGGGAGAAGGGATAAGAGTGATGGTGTTTATGGGCACAGACTAGTAACGAGTGGTAAATAGGCCATAAAGATCTAATGCACGAAGTAATGAATATGGACAGTAATATTATACTATAATTATGTCACGTGATACAATTCACTACATTGACAATCATATTACAATATATAAATGTGTCAAAGGGAGACACTGTACACTGTAAACTTACATAATGTTGCACATCAAATTTATTCAATTTTTTTTTTAAAGAAATGTCTGAATCTACTCTCACATATGAGTTTATTGCTGTTTCTTTCATGAACTAGGAATCTGGGACTTCGTTTAGGTGTACCTAGATTAAGAATCATACTCAGAATATATACATATTCTCATATATGTAAGAATATATGTATGTGTGTGTGTATATACACACTAACATATACATACACATCCTCCTCGGTGAAGAGTTTTGTATAAATCATGTATATGATTTATATATATAAATCATATTTGCTATATGATAATTCTGGAATATTCTTAACTTTGGTGCATCTAAATAAGTATATATATTTGGCCAGAACACACGTCAGTTTGGATTTGGGGCCCTGGCTCAGTTTCCCTCTATCTTCCATGACTAGATTTTATCTTGGTGACTTCAACCTCCAACTCTCCCACCTCGTCATCCTTGATCTATTCAATTCCAATGACCTTGCCCTTCTCCAAGCTCTAACCACCCATGCCTGTGATCACATCCTGAATTTTTTTACGTTTATTTATTGAGGTATACTTTAGATATGGAGAATTTACCTTTTCTGGAGTACAGTTCCATGCACTTTGCCAAAAACATATGGTACCACTACAGTCAAGATATGGAACAATTTCATTACTGCCAAATAGTTCTTTGTGTCTCTTTGTAGTGAACGCTTCGCCCTCCCAGTTCCTGGCAACCACAGCTGTTTCCTGCTCCTATGATTTTGCCTTTTTTGAGAATGTCATAGAGATCGAATCATATAGGGAAAACGTATCCATGTTGTTGCATCTATTTTACTGCCGAGTGGCATTTATTTTATTTACTTACTTATCAGTTGAGAGACATTTGCGTTACTTCCAGTTTTGAGAGATTATTAACAAAGAACTATAAACATTAACATACAGGAATTTGTGTGAACTTAAGTTTTCATTTCTCTTGACATACACTGGATTTTGAAATTATTATTATGGTGAGGACGCATGACATTGAGATCTACCCTCTTAAATGTTTAAGTGCAAAATATGACATTGTTAACTACAAGTGCAAAGTTGTAAGCAGAGCTGTAGAACTTACTCATCTTGTGTAACTGAAACCATACCTGTTAAACAGCCACTTTCTATTCCCCCCTGTTCCCGGGCCCTAGCAACCACCATTCTGCTGTGTTGCTTTGAGTTTGACTATTTTAGATAGCTCGGATAAGTGGAATCATGCAGTCTTTTTCCTTCTGTGTTTGGCTCATTTCAAGAAGCATAATGTCCTCCAGGTTCATCCATGTTTTCATATATGGCAGGATTTCCTTCTTTTTAAAGGCGGACTAGGGCTGGCTCCATAGAGTAGTGGTTAGCATGTCTGTTTTACACGCAGAAGGTCCTGGGTTTGCGTTCCAGGTGGAGCCACGGACCATACCCTGGGTGCGCGAGGCCCCGGGTACATGCTCTGAGCACATGGGAGGAGATGTCCCACCTTCAGAGATCCAGTTCTTAAGGGGAAATGGCAACATCCATAGCTCAGGGGTGGAAAGTAGGGGGAGATTAAAGAGAGGAAAAAAATAAATAAAAATAAAGGCGGACTAATACACTACATTTGTTTTATCCATTCATCCATGGATGGATGGACACTTAGGTTGTTACCATATCTTAGCTATTGTGAATAATGCGCCGATGAACATGGGAGTGCAGATACCCCTTTGAGATCCCGATTTCAATTCTTTTAGATACAGACTCAGAAGCTGTATTGCTGGATCATGTGGCTATGCCTCAAGGACCTCGATCTCTCAACACTTGGCCTTCTACCCGCCATCTTCATTGACTCTTCTCCTTCAGGATGCATAAGTTCAAGTTTGTTTCACCTCCAGATACACCCTTTGAGCAAACGGCCTCTAGTTACTGTCCTACCTCGGTCCGTTCCTCCACAGTGAAGATCCTTGAAAGAGGTTTCTCCCCGCAACATTCCACCGAAACTGCTCTTTCCAGGTGCTCATGACTTCCACATGGCTGCACCCAAAGATTCCTCCTATTTCTTGTTGTCACTCGAACTCCTAGAAATGCCTTCTTTTTAAAATCTCTCTTCTCTCAGCTTTCATGACCCCAGCCTCCTCCGATTTTTTTCCAAAATCTTTAGCTGTCCATTTTTAAGCTCCTCTTATTCTACCTGTGCATACAGTGCATGTGTGTGTGTGCGTGTTCTCTTA
>NW_011888797.1:8551919-8556928 GCF_000151845.1 Pteropus vampyrus | reverse complement strand
TAGCTGTCCATTTTTAAGCTCCTCTTATTCTACCTGTGCATACAGTGCACGTGTGTGTGTGCGTGTTCTCTTCAATCTCTCTTCTTCATTAATATTCCTTCCCCCTGCCTTATGGGGGGACAGGCACGTATAGAACCACTGATGCTGTTCTGGTTTGAGATCTTAGCTGGGGATCCTAGATGGTGTTGGGGATTGGGAATTCTTCGACATGCTCCACATAGTTAGATTTGAGAAATTTCTCAGCCAGTCTAGCTCATGCACCCTCATGCCTTTCTGACTGGCTGATGGCTCAGTTTCCTACTTCATGGTGGTTGCTAGGGGGTCAGAGACTCTCTCAGCAAAGGCTACTTTCATTGGTTGAGAAATTCAATATGATACAGAACAGATTTTATATAATTAATTACTGTGATCCTGTGTCATTATGACAGCTGATAGCTCATACTTTAGTCAAATTAATCTAAAAATTTTAACTATAAAATATTCAATTATACAACCTATACAAGAGTATAGGTTGTGTGTGTGTGTGTGTGTGTGTGCGTGTGTGTGTGTGTGTTACATGCTATTGGGTCAGCTCTGACTCTTGGTGACCCTAAGAATGAGTGATGTCCACAATGTCCTGTCTTCGATAGCCCTGTTCAGCTCCCATAAACTCATGTATAGACTAGGGCTCCCTAGTCCAATAGAACTTTCTACAATGATGGAAATGTTCTATCACCTGCTCTTCTCCACATGACAGTCACTAGCCTTCCAGGATCATCAGCCATATGTGGGCATTGAACATATGTAATGTGGTAGTTACATCTGAAGAAGTGAATTTTTAATTTTCTCAAATTTTAATTAATTCAGATCTAAAATGAATTAGCCACATGTGGTTAGTGACGACTGTATTGGAAGGGATGAAATTTAAAAGCCCCTTATGTCCACTATCCAGATTTATCAAAAATTTTTCATGTGTTTCAGACTTATAAAAAAGAACAAAACATTACAGATGCATTTACTTTTCTCTATGAATATTGTCTGCATCCTCCATCTCATCTGTGTCCCTTCCTCACCAGTTATAATCACTCTTCTGAGCATAGTTTAATATTTCCATGCACATTTTAATACTCGTACTATACATCTATCCGTAAGCAAGGTGTTGGTGTGTTTTGCACATTTTATAATGGTTTACATTATATTTTACATATTTTTCTACAACTTCAACTTTTTTTTTCTATATGCTTTTCAGATTCATCCATTTTGATATAGGTAGTGTTAGTTCATTCCTTTTTCCTCCTGTATTACATTTACATATATGAACATATTAGGATTTATTTACCTGTTCTTCTGCAGATGTAGGCTGATTCAAATTTTTCCATTGACAAGTACTGTTGTCGTTGACAGTCTTGTACATGTCCCCAAGTGTGTGAGAGATCCTTTACACCCGGGGTGGAACGTTTAGATCCGTGTATGTTTGTCTTCAACTAGAAGCTGCCATAGTTGCTAGAGGCTGCCATATTGCTCCCCCAAATCATTGTCTCAATATGCACTCCTTTGGGACATGCATGGCTTAGACTATTACTCTACTTCTGGGAGTTTCCAGAAACGAAACGAAACAAAACATGTTAACTGGACACTTCCCTATATCTGCCTTGGGATATGCATAGGTGTCCTGCCCCCAGACTTCCTCTTGTCCCAGCCACAAACTTTGTCTAACTCACTTTTGTATGAGAAATGAAAGGAACCTATTGGTCTTCCTCAGAGTCTTCGCTCTCCTGTTTTATTAAGGCATGCTCTCTCATTCATTGCCAAAGTCCCCTCCCTCCCTCCCACTCTTTTATCTTCCTACCCTCTTTCCTCCTTTCCTTTCTCCCCGATCCTCTCTCCCTTTCTATTTACTAATGCAGCAAACACTCACAGAGGTGTGTGGAAATAGAGATAAAAGGCACAGCTGTTTTATCAAGGAACTCCCAGCCCAGTGCACACACAGACACTTCCAAGGCTGCAGGTGATAAAAGATGGAAGCTTAGAGTCCATGGCAGCTTGAGTATCAGGAAAGGCTTTCTTTTAAAACACCACATGTGAGCTGAATAAAACAGGGTTTGGGCAAAGAAACAGGCAGAGGGCACTTTCCACAGAGGTCTGGAGGTAAAATAGAAAATGGGGCATCCTCCAGGAATACAGGTTGTTCAGTACCACCAGAGTACGGCTGGTGAGAGTCCGAAGAGATGAGGCAGGGGAGGTAGACACAAACACGTGGCAAAGGCCCCTGTACATCATGCTTAAGGGCTTATCTTTCATCTTGAGGGCAATAGTGTGCCATGAGTAGTAGTTGGCATCTGCTGATTTCGTCCGCCAGGCATTCATTTCCTTCCTCTTCTGATACCACCTGCCCTGCAGCCATCCTGTGGCTGACTGCTCCTCTCAATTCCACATGGTTCTGGGGAGCTAGCCAATCACAGTCTTCTACCCACATGACCCAGGCCTGACCAATCATAATTCCCCAATCCCTTCATTCAAGGGGTGAGTATGTGATCTAAATGGACCAATCAGGGCCCTTCTCTGAAGTGATAAATAAATATAAGGAGAAAGAATGTTTATTTCAGTAGAAGGGGGATAAAAGTTTTACTTTTAGATTTATCATGAGTTTGGAGAAATATTCTGTCCCGGAGGTTTGGATTTGGGGCTGTTTACTTGATGACGTCCTTCCTGTCATCCCCTACATTCAGTTCAAGAGTACGTCCTTGAAGCTCTGTCTCCAAAATTCATCCCGAATCCATTCGTATTTCTCCATTTTCACAGCTGCATCTCTAGTGCAAACCACTGTCTTCTCTCATCTGGACCATGACCTTAACCACTTAAAGTGTCCACTTGTGCCTTCTTTTTGCTCCGTGCAATATATTCTCCACACAGCAAAGTGATCTTTTAACAATACACATATGATCAAATGACTCCCCTCTTCACTTCCCTAACTTACCCTAAGTTTCCTATCAAACTTACAATGAAGTTGAACTTCCCACGTGTTCTGGCTTCTGCTTCTCCTAACCTCATCGTATAGCACATTTGGTATTCATTCATTCATTCCCTCAACCAATGTTTGTGCAATGCCTACTACTTTTTAGGCAATAGGGATACAACAATAAACAAGATAGACTAGGTCTCCATTCTGATAGAGCTTACACTTTACGGGGTAGGGATGGAAAATAATCAATAACATATAAACAAGACACTTTCAGACGGTGATCAGTATTCATGAAGATAATAAAATAGAATGATAAAAGGGAGTGACTGGTATTGGATTAAGTGGGTAACACTTAGATTGGATGGCTTTCCTTCTCTCTTTTAATATAAGATTTGTTTCTACCTCAGGACCTTTGCGCATGAGGCTCCATCTACTTGGAGCCCTTTGCTCTCAGATTTCTCTGTGGCTGCTTATTCTCGCCATTAGCAACTCAGCTCAAAAGTCTTCTTCATGAGGCTTCCAAGACCACCTCACCTAAATCTAGCTATAACTGTAGTTTCCCTCTGTTTAATGAAATGCCCAAATAGGGACCTGAGTATCCCTGAGCCTGGGGATGAGGTTGGTTATTTCCAGAAAGGGGAGGAAAGCTAATCGGAACATCTACTCCCCAATCCCTTTTCCAAGCTCCTGCCCATTTTGAACTGTGAGAGGCTGTCTTCACAGAGGTGCTCTAGAATGCTCATATTTTATATAAAGTCACCAAAGTGGAAAGACTAATAATAGAGATTAAAATAAACCAAGAGGTAACTAGAGATGCAGGCAATTTCTCCAGAGGCCCAAATCAAGCTAAATGACACAGAGAGATCTCTCTTTCTCTGGATCTCAGTTTTACATCTGTAAAATGAGACTATTAGACTAGGAGGTCCTAGAGGACCTACTGTTTTTCTGAGTTCTAACTATCTTGCGCCTGGGGTGTGAGGCACTGGGTTACTTCATATAGTTTTGGAGTGCTCAGTGCAGGCATAGGCGAGGGGCAACTGTTAGCTGGAAGAGTTTACTTTCACATCCAGTGACTCTGGGGGCATCACCAGATTCGGCGGCAAGCCTGGAGAACAGGAAAGCCAGGGGAGCTGATTAAAAGCTCATCGATCGATCATGGGAGGAAGGATGAGAAGCAGGGGTGAGTCCAGGAGTTGTTAGGCATTTGCAGCTATGCATTGCTTTTCAGGCTCAGAATTAGTTCTGAGGGGAGACCTATTGGATAGGCCATGCGAGATGCACGCTGATGGGAGAGCAGGAAGTTAGCGTTATTGAAACCACTTGGTGTATCCACGGCTCCAGAGTGGTCTTTGTGTAGCCAAAGAGGCCAAAAACTACCGCATCTTCAGTCTCTGTGTTGGATGGAGGTTCCTCCCAGACCCTGACTCCATTGGGACTATTCCCAACACTCTTGCAGCAGCTATAGGTCTAGGACTGGACATACCTGGGGGCGGGGTGCGAGGTGAGCCTGAGCATCTACGGAGCACTGAGCCGCAGCCTTCCCCTCACCTGGCTGAGCTAGTCCAGTCTCAGAGACAGGCTTCCTGTCTCAGTTTCCTATTGAATGTATCACTTCTCAGCTGGAGTTGGAGTTCTGTCCTGAGTCACAACCTCCTGACTCCTTTATCTACCTCTTAGCAGTCCCTTAAAGTCCTGCCTCTGTTGTTGGAGCCCATCTGATGACTAACACACAGATCGGTCATGACATACCCCCTAGCTCTGAGTTATCAAACACTCATGGGATCAGATCTGTCAGAGTAGATTGTCGAGCCCCTGCTGATAAGGTGTGTTGGACCAAAGGGTGCCACGATGGCTGATTCCACTGCTCCCCACCTTTCAGCAGAGTCCTCCCAGCCTGTGACTGCTGCCAGTCAGAGACATGGAGCCATTCTGTGACAGGCACTAGGGCTACAGTGATGAAGAAAACAAGGTCGTCAGCTCCAATGGGTCGCAGTCTCGTGGGGGACTGACACGCTCTCAGTTGACCAGAGTGTGACTCGAAGCAGAGTTGGGGAGGTAAACACAAATG
>NW_011888797.1:8542711-8551869 GCF_000151845.1 Pteropus vampyrus | reverse complement strand
TGAGAGGCTGTCTTCACAGAGGTGCTCTAGAATGCTCATATTTTATATAAAGTCACCAAAGTGGAAAGACTAATAATAGAGATTAAAATAAACCAAGAGGTAACTAGAGATGCAGGCAATTTCTCCAGAGGCCCAAATCAAGCTAAATGACACAGAGAGATCTCTCTTTCTCTGGATCTCAGTTTTACATCTGTAAAATGAGACTATTAGACTAGGAGGTCCTAGAGGACCTACTGTTTTTCTGAGTTCTAACTATCTTGCGCCTGGGGTGTGAGGCACTGGGTTACTTCATATAGTTTTGGAGTGCTCAGTGCAGGCATAGGCGAGGGGCAACTGTTAGCTGGAAGAGTTTACTTTCACATCCAGTGACTCTGGGGGCATCACCAGATTCGGCGGCAAGCCTGGAGAACAGGAAAGCCAGGGGAGCTGATTAAAAGCTCATCGATCGATCATGGGAGGAAGGATGAGAAGCAGGGGTGAGTCCAGGAGTTGTTAGGCATTTGCAGCTATGCATTGCTTTTCAGGCTCAGAATTAGTTCTGAGGGGAGACCTATTGGATAGGCCATGCGAGATGCACGCTGATGGGAGAGCAGGAAGTTAGCGTTATTGAAACCACTTGGTGTATCCACGGCTCCAGAGTGGTCTTTGTGTAGCCAAAGAGGCCAAAAACTACCGCATCTTCAGTCTCTGTGTTGGATGGAGGTTCCTCCCAGACCCTGACTCCATTGGGACTATTCCCAACACTCTTGCAGCAGCTATAGGTCTAGGACTGGACATACCTGGGGGCGGGGTGCGAGGTGAGCCTGAGCATCTACGGAGCACTGAGCCGCAGCCTTCCCCTCACCTGGCTGAGCTAGTCCAGTCTCAGAGACAGGCTTCCTGTCTCAGTTTCCTATTGAATGTATCACTTCTCAGCTGGAGTTGGAGTTCTGTCCTGAGTCACAACCTCCTGACTCCTTTATCTACCTCTTAGCAGTCCCTTAAAGTCCTGCCTCTGTTGTTGGAGCCCATCTGATGACTAACACACAGATCGGTCATGACATACCCCCTAGCTCTGAGTATCAAACACTCATGGGATCAGATCTGTCAGAGTAGATTGTCGAGCCCCTGCTGATAAGGTGTGTTGGACCAAAGGGTGCCACGATGGCTGACTCCACTGCTCCCCACCTTTCAGCAGAGTCCTCCCAGCCTGTGACTGCTGCCAGTCAGAGACATGGAGCCATTCTGTGACAGGCACTAGGGCTACAGTGATGAAGAAAACAAGGTCGTCAGCTCCAATGGGTCGCAGTCTCGTGGGGGACTGACACGCTCTCAGTTGACCAGAGTGTGACTCGAAGCAGAGTTGGGGAGGTAAAAACAAATGTCCCGGGGATTGTGTAGAGAAAAGGGAAAGCAGACGGTGGTCGGGGTCAGCAAGGCCCCTGCTCCCTCTCGGCCATCATCTCCTACCAGTCTCCTGTCCCCTTCCCTGGCTCCAGGTATACACCTCCTTGCTGTTTCTTGAACACACCTGGCAGGATCCAGTATTTGCATGGGTCCCTCCTTCATTCCACTCAGATGTCAACCTTCTCATAGAGAAGTCTCCCTTCACCATGCTGCCCCTGGTAACTCTGCCCTTCCCTCTACCCCGTCACTCCCTATTGGCATACCCTGCTGCTTCCCTACGGCACTCATCACCACTTGACATAGTTTGGGTGTTTATTTGTATGCAATTGACCCTCGAACAACATGGGTTTAAACTGTGCAGGTTTACTTATATGTGGAGTTTTGTCAATAAATACGGTAAATGTATTTTCTCTTCCTTACGGTTTTCTTAACATTGTCTTTTCTCTAGATTACGTTATTGTAAGAAAACAGCATATAATACGTATAACATACAAAATATGTTTATGTTATCGGTAAGGCTTCTGGTCAACAGCAGGCTATTGGTTGTTAAGTTTATTAGTCGTTAAGTTTTTTCACTGAGCGAGGGGTTGGGGTCCCTAACCCCCAGGTTGTTCATGGGTCATCTGTGTTTGTTTATTTTCTGTCTCTTAAATTAGAAGGTAAGCTCTATCAGAGCAGGGATTTTGAATTGTCTACAGCTGAATCCCCAGCACCTCAAAGGTCCCTGGGTACATAATATGTGCAAAATTGGTGCTCGTTGAATGAATGGGTAGATGATACAAAAGGTTTCCAGCAGGTAGTACACCCTGGGCTGACCTCGAAGGATGGGTGAGATTGAGTTGGGTTGGCACTCCAGGAGGAAGCATTAGTACAGACAAAATCACGAAGGCAAAGAAACACAGGAGAAATACAGTGGGCGGGGCATGAGGATAATGGAAGGAGGAAGGAATGAGAGTCGGCAGCCAGAATGGGGAAGGTGCTTATCAGTATGTATAAGCAAAGTCTCACTCCAGCTGTGATCGTGTTGGGTCTCCACCCATCCACCTCTTATGCTTCCTCCTCCACTCCAAACACTACCCATCCCTTGAAGGTCTGCCGAAGTCCCACCCCACTATATTCTAATAAGTGGTCAACCGTGAGCTTTGGAATATCATAAACTTTGGTTACAGGCCTGACTTTGCCACTTGCAAGCTATCTGACCTTTCAGAGTCCCTTCTCAGAGCCTTGTGTCTTATAACCTGCATCACACATGTGCTACCTGGGGTCGTCTCCCGGCATTCAGATGATAGACTTTTCCCATTGCGTCATGAACTTCTATAGGACATGACCCTGATTTTACATTGGTACTAGAAAAAACTGACCCTCGGGATGAGGAGGAAAGCAGAGGTGAATCTGATTCCTGATTCTACTCCTTTACTAGTTGTGAGACTTGGGCAAGTTACTCAACCTGTCTGGACCTCAGTGTCCTTAGCCATAAAAGTACGAGTTAAAATGCTTTCCTGGGGGTTTGTTGTGAGGATTAAACTCAATTCCATTGAAAGTGCTTAGCGCAGGGAGGAGCTCGAAACAATTAGATCTTGCCTCCCTCACTGCCTCTTCCTCTCCAACCCCTCTCCCCTGCCAAAGGTACCACAGCTTCCAGCTAGAATCTTCTCCTGTGCTATCTCCACGACTCCCCACTGGACCTAGATAGCCCCAGGCAGCCAGGGCTCTTGCTAATTAATGAGTTGAATTTCCAAGCAGCCTTAACTTCTCAGAGGGCATCTCATCAGCCTCATTAATCAGAGAAGGCTTCCCAGGTCCCCCGTAAAGCAGCCTTGGGCATCTTGTAAAACTCACCATAAAATCCCAAATGAGATGGCAGAAGTAAGTTTCCATTTGGAAACTGACTACTTGTTTGCTAATGCAAGCTGGCGTGCAGACAGATGACGTTTTTATTTACTTATTCGCGGGTTGGTGTTTGTTGCCGCAATGCTGTTTTTATCCTTCTTCCAAAGACCGATTGGAGCCCACTCAGCAACTGGGTGAGTTTGCTTGCTTATGCTCTAATTACATTATAGAACAGTCAGAGATGGGATCTTACGTTTTTTCTAGTCCACTCCCCTTTCCCCAAACACGCTGGAAGGCAGACGGAAAAGCAACATTATGAAGAAACCATTTCTCTCTGAGTTGGTAAATAAGTGGGGGCCAGAGGATAGGAATGGGTTATTTCTGAAAGCGAAAAAAGCCAAATCATCTCTTTCACTTACATACCATGAAAAGACTTCACGTTTCGCTCACATATGATGGGAAATCTGTATCCAGAGGATAGTGTGAAAAATATACTTCTTTCCGCATTTACAAAGGAATAAGTAATAATACTTACTGAGCTCTTACTAGGTGCTAGGCGCTGTTCTAAGCACTTTAGTTGTATTATTTCATTTAATCCTCACAACACCTTATTAAGTAGGTAGTTTTTATTAGGCCCATGTAATAGATAAAGAAATTGAAGTGTACAGAGGTTAACTTGTCCATCATCAGTCATTAAATGGTGGAGCGAGGTGTTGGAATTATGCAGGCTGGTTCTGAAGTATTGTTTTGACACTGTTTTAATATTCATATTAACATAATATTTATTATTACTATTAATAGGTTAATAAATATGTTAGTTGACAGATAATTAAGTTGATACATGGTTATGGTGGGCGTCTGCTTTCGGTTTCCCAAGCTATCTTCCTCCTTCCTGGCTGCTCGGCTCAGACTACACTTTCCAGCATCCCTAGCAGTGACATATGGTCATGTGACCAGGCATACCAATGGAACAGGACTGGAAGAAGTGTGTGCAGCGTCTGTATCCCTTGGTTAATAAGAAACATCGGCCCTGGGCTTTGCCTGCTTCCTCTTCACCGACTGGATACGGTGGTGACTGGGGTCAAACTGGGAGCCTAACGTTGAGGGCAGAGCTACGCCCCACACCCACAGCAGCCTGCTTTCCAAGATGTTTTTAGGGAGCAGAGGCTGCCAACCTGCCCTATACTGTGAGGTGACAGAGTCACAAATTTCTTTGCTCTTTAAGTGATTGAATATCTGAGGCTCTTTGTTATGGCAGCCTAGCCCTCACTCCAAGTAATAGAATGATTTTCTTTCCGTTTCATAGAATCAAAAAAACTTTTTCTTTAAAGGGTAACGCACACTAACTTGAAGCCATCACCTGATAGAAGATCTCTTGAAGACCTATAACTGTAAATGGCTTACTTCCTGTTGAGTCAACTCATTCTCTCTTTAAAAGCTCTACTATTAGAGAGTTGTTAATGTTTCAATTCTAAGGTAAAATGTATCTCAGTAATTCACATGGAGGGTCCCATTCTCCTTAAGGCCACATAAAGCAATTGTGATTCTCCTTCCTTCATCCAGAGCCTCCCACTATCTGAAGACAAAGATCATGCCTCATGAATGCTCCCTGGTCTAAATATTCTCCAGTCTTCCAACTTGAATCTTCATCTAATACTGAGATCCAGGTATCATTCCCCTATCATACTCCAGGCATGGTGACTCGAGACAAACCCTAATCTTGCACATGTGTTTCGCCCAGCCTGGAGAACAAAAGGGTAGCTATTCTTATTCTCATTTCTATGCTTATATTCATTCATTGTGATATTAAATTCAATCAACATTTATCCATCTTTTTCTGTTTTTAAAGATGCTTGGAGCTTGGAGTATGTGCTTAGGGTGGCAGACTTACTCTGAGCCTTATGGAGGCTGCTCTGTCATAATGTCCTCACTGTACTGTGAGGACAAAGGGCAACTGGGTTTTTTGGACACAAGTGTAGTACCTAACAAATATCCCTGTATGATTTCATACAACGACATTTAGTTCCTCACACTGTCCAATCAAGGTTGTCCCCTCTGATTCTGTCATCCATTATTTTCTCCCAGGAACACAAAGGAAAGATAGAAGTCGTTCTGACAGAGAGCCTCTAGGGAATAATAACTTTATTATTATTGTTTGCCATATACAAACCACATCATTTATCCCCAGTCTGGTATTTAGTTAATGTGCATGAAAAATGGCATTTTTAATACCAGAGAAGATGACCTACTTCACCTTGAGAATGATGTTATTAAGATTATTGTATGTAGTGATTGGTTTAAAAAGCCTATGTCATATTCAGCATAATGCTTTTAATTCTCTAACACAGATATGAATAATTTTTCGGTATTTGGTGAGGCAAACAGTTCAGTTAATCAAAATTGAAGCACGTTAGAGGGTCTTAATGGAATGAATAGACATGGTATACGAGGGTATTAAAAAGGAAAGAATTCTTCAAGGTTTCCCTTGGAAACATTTACTGCACTCGTATTCTCTCTCTTCAAATTCCCCCCATAATCTAGTTCTTCCACTGCCTGTGACCATGTGCATTTGCTGCCCCAACTATCTATCTATCTATCACCTATCTATCATCTATCTATCTATCCATCCATCCATCCATCCATCCATCCATCCATCCATCCATCCATCCATCCATCCATCTGTCTACCTACCTATCTTCTACCCATCATCTATGCATCTATCATCTGTCTATCTATCTATCTATCTATCTATCTATCTATCTATCTATCTATCTATCTATCTATCTATCTATCTATCATCATCACCTATTATCTATCAATTTATCTATCTATCATCTATCTATCATCTATCATCTGTCTATCATCTAGTTATCAATCATCTATATCTAATCTATCACCTATCATCTATCTATATCATCTATTTCACACACACACACATACACGCACCCCTCAGAAGTTCTGTTTTCCATGGCTATGCTGTCTACAAATTTCCAGCTATGCTTTTAGGTGTCCCCTGGTGGTTCCTGTGAGAGCTGCTTGTTCAGACCTGGCTCCAGGGCACTGCACCCTGGCCAGGCCATTTCCTGACTTCCCCAAAGGCGGTGATTTCTGTATTTCTGATGTGCTCAAAGATCTCACAGACTGGTCACTTTCCCTAAGACTACTTGGGACTCTAGAAGATTCAGTGGCCCAGCGACTAAGGCTGAGAAAGGTTAAAGGAGGCACAAGAGATAGACAGAGGAGAAGCCCCAGTAATTCCACCATTTCCAGAAAAACCTGAGAAGTCTCAGTACTCACTGGTGGAACAAAGTGAGACAGGTGCTTTTGGTCAGAAGCTGCCAGGTGTATGCATCCTGTGAAGTCAAGTGTCTTAGTCTGCTCAGGCTGCCATCACAAAATACCATGGACTGGGTGGCTCATATATCAGATACTTATTTCTCACAGTTCTAGAGGCTGCTAAGTCTAAGTTCAAGGTGCCGACTAATTTGGTTCCTGAGGAGAACCCTCTTCCTGGCTTGCAAACAGCCATCTTGCTGAGTCCTCACAAGGCGGAGGCAGCTCAAGCTCTGGTCTCTCTTCCTCTTCCTATAAAGACACTAATCCCATCATGGGGGCCCCATTCCTGTGACCTCATCTAAATCTAATCACGTCCCAAAGGCCTCACCTCCTAATACCATCACTCTGAGGTTAGGGCTTCAGTATATAAGTATTTAGAGGACACAAATATTAAGTCCATAAAGAGGAAAACAGGTCTGCTCTTTTCACATATCAATTTAGAGTCCCAGCTCTGCTATTTACTAGCAAGAAACAGAAATTCTCCAAGCCTCAATTTCTCTTCTATAAAATGGAGGTGGGGGGGGGCAGGTATGAGCATTGATGTTGTAGCTCTCAGCGACATTTGAATGCTCGGGAGATGTCACTTCCTGTCTCCTTCCCTTGGAAGCTAGTTCCTAATCCTAGCATTTGACTTTGAGTACTAAGCTTTACTTTGCCAGGTTAGGGTTATCAGTAAAGGTAAGATTTATCTGGAAGGGTTTGGAGGCCAAATGTGTGGATAAATAAATATCCCAACGTCCTCCCAGCAGGGCCCATCAGAGAAGAAGACAGAGACCCACTGCCCATGTAGATGATGGTCTCCGAGTGCCCCTTCACTGCCTTCCCAAGTCCCACTGCTTATTTCATGAATGAGAGAAAACAGTGATAGGATAGTTGAGTGAAAATGCCCCTCCACTACCAAGATGCTGGGCTCTTCAAATGCCCCAAATAGTCCATTAGGACTGTGTGGTGTCTTTAACAAGGGTTTGTTCGTTTAACATGTATTTACTTAGGACCTCCATGTGTTGGATCTTAACACGGGAGGCTGGAGAGTCAGCCTTATGATGGTGAATGATACATGCCACCATGCCTTTGCTCGTGTCGTTTCCCCTGCCTTGAATACCTGCCTCCTAACCCCCTTGTCTGCTAGCAAACTGATATTTCAAAACTCTGTTCACACTTTGTATTCTGTTTGATGCCTTCCATGATCCTTCTCAGTACTCTCTCTCCTGTGTTATCATGGTGTTTGTTCATAATTTTATTTTAATACGTATCCTTTTAGGTTGCAATGGTTTATTACACAGGAACATAAGCTCCTTCGAGGCAGGACAGTACCTTAACATTAATACGCATCTTTCTGAGATAATGTGTGGATCTCATTAAATGCGGATGCTCAATAAATGAGTGAACAAATGAATGAAAAAAAAAAAGGCCTCTATCCTGGAGAACTCAGGGTCTAACAGGAAAAGAACGTTTGTTTCATCAAATCCCACAAAAATAACAGATGGTGGGTTTTATGATGCTCATTTTACGGATGAAGAAACTGAGTCTCACAGAGGTTAAACCACTTGCTCAAGGTCACACAGTGAGTAATTTGCAGATGAGAGATTCGATCTGAAGCTGGTATTCTTCCCACTGCTTCCTGTACACAATTAACTGGGATACTGTGGTCTGAGCCTCAGATGGAATCTACATCCTGCAGGATTCAGTGTCAGGTTCTTCCACATCTGGAATTGGCGGAGGAGGCTCAGAAGGGAAATTAGGGACGCAATGGCTTCTTACTGATCAGATATTAAAGTGAGACTTTGATGGGACTTGGCGTTACCTGGCTGAAGGAGATCATCAGCCTCCGGATAGCAACTCTGCCAAATTCACCCGCCCCGCCCCTCCAGGGGAGCAGCCTGGGATGCCTAGAAGGGAACGCGAGACCACGGTACCTTCAGAATATCTATTTGGTAGAGAGGAAATGCCCTGATGTTTGATCCCATTTGCTTGAGTGAGACTTTATATCCAGGCATCTCAGGTTTTAAATTACACGTCAGAGGGAATTTTCCTCTCTGGGCATGATGTGAGGGCTTGTCCTTTCGAGGAAGCCAGCGTGAGCTCAGTAACGAGCATCTCCTGAACAGAGGAAGGGGAAGCATCTTGGTCACGCCCGTTCAGCAAACCTACACTGAGCATCTCAACGGTGCCGGGCCCACGATGAGGGCTGGGGATACAGACAGGAACAAGACACGGCTCCTGTTTTGAAGGGGCTCAAAACATGACAACGCTCTTTGTCCATTCATTCCTTCAATAAATATTTGTGGTGTGCCTACTCTGTGCAAGGCACTGTGACAGGCCCTGGGAATGCATCAGTGGACAGGACAGACAAAAACCTTGCCCCTTTGGAGTGTCCATTCTAGCAGGGGGTGGGGGAGAGTGAATAATAAACAGAATAAACACGTAAATTATGTAATACATTAGAACCCGATAGATGGCAAAGGAAATGGGGGGAAAAGAACGGGGTTAAAGAGATGGAGAGTCCCGAGGGTGAGAGGGAGGCTTGCGGCTGCCAATAAGGAGGCGGAGTGGAGAACGTTTAGGAAGTAGCACGTGAAGGAGACCGTGAAGGAGAGAACGAGGCG
>NW_011888797.1:8537412-8542661 GCF_000151845.1 Pteropus vampyrus | reverse complement strand
AGGGGAAGCATCTTGGTCACGCCCGTTCAGCAAACCTACACTGAGCATCTCAACGGTGCCGGGCCCACGATGAGGGCTGGGGATACAGACAGGAACAAGACACGGCTCCTGTTTTGAAGGGGCTCAAAACATGACAACGCTCTTTGTCCATTCATTCCTTCAATAAATATTTGTGGTGTGCCTACTCTGTGCAAGGCACTGTGACAGGCCCTGGGAATGCATCAGTGGACAGGACAGACAAAAACCTTGCCCCTTTGGAGTGTCCATTCTAGCAGGGGGTGGGGGAGAGTGAATAATAAACAGAATAAACACGTAAATTATGTAATACATTAGAACCCGATAGATGGCAAAGGAAATGGGGGGAAAAGAACGGGGTTAAAGAGATGGAGAGTCCTGAGGGTGAGAGGGAGGCTTGCGGCTGCCAATAAGGAGGCGGAGTGGAGAACGTTTAGGAAGTAGCACGTGAAGGAGACCGTGAAGGAGAGAACGAGGCGTGCAGGTATCTGGGGAAGGCGTGTCCGAAGTGAGGGAATAGCCTGTGCCAAGGCCCTCAGGTGGAGGGCGCCTGGTGCGTTTTGAGACACAGCGAGGAGGGCCCAGGAGGAGAGAGCACGGGGAGAGGCAGAGATGAGATCAAAGAGGAAGGTGGGGTCGGCCCAGCCCGCAGGCCTCGTGGGCCAGCGCCAGGACTCTGGCTTTGATGCCGAGGGAAATGGGGAGCTGCTGGAAGGTTCTGAGCGGAGGAGGGATGCGATCTCACAGCTAGAGGATTATTCTCAAGTTCCACCGAGGTGGACATGGGGACACGGGTGAGAGGCTGTTGCCTAATCCAGGCGTGAGGTGGCGGTGACTGGGTCAGTTCGGGTCCATGAGGTGGTGAGAGATGAGCAGATGCTAGATATGCTGTAAATGTAGAACCGGTAAGATGTCCTGAGGGAGTAGACGTGGAATGTGCTAGAAAAGGAGGCTGAGGATTTCAGCCTGAGCCCCTGAAAGGCTGGCTTTACCATCCACTGAGACTGGGAAAGCTGTACGGGGAACAGGTCACAGCGGAAATCACCAGCTTCATTTTGGAGACATTACATTGGAAATGCCCATCAGGTATCAAAGAGGAGAAGCCAGTGGACAGTTAGTTATGCAAACCTAGAATCTGATGTGCGTGCGGGCAGACCGGTGGGGGCACGGGGGAGGCTCAGGCTGGAGAAACAAATGAATGGAGCACTTACTAAGTGCCAGCACTCTACTAAGCATTTGATATACTTCGTCTCTCGGAATTCTTAACACAGCTCTGGGAGATAATTCCTTACATCACCGACAAGGAAACTGAGGTGTAGGCAGTTTTAGGAAACTAGTCCCAAGTCATGCAATGAATTAGTTGCAGAGCCAGGTCTCAATCTCAGTCACTCTGGGGTCAACAGCGGGCACTGATGCCACTGGTCCACCCAGCCTGTCATGCTAAATTAACCGCTAAACTATCTTGAGACGGAATCTAAGGGCGAAGGCAGGTTTATTTTGGTGGTGATGATGCAGGACCAGTTGAAATCTGGATGATTAAAGAAACACATTAAGTTAGTATGGATGGGATGATGGGTTGGGTACCCACTTCCAAAGGAATCTCAGGCTGCTAAGTCATCATTAAGGGGGGTGGGAATTAGAGCCAGAGAGTGACAGAGGCAGGACAGGGAAACAGGATACTGGGGAGACTCCAGGATATCCTGTGTCTCCTGAGTTTTCCAGGGCCACCCATAGAGTCTGACAAATAGAGCTGGACATTTTCATTTAAACAGCTCTTTATATGACATACCTGTGGCATCGGAACAGTTTGGCAGGTTTGGGGGTGACTCCCTAGAAGGAAGGGTGTCTATCAGGGCCCATTGAACATAACAGGCAGTTCATAGGGTCTAGGTGAGACTTCTGACCCTGCAGAGTCCCCTAACCTGCAGCAGGCAACTACTGAAAAATCAAATAAATGTCCTGACCAGATTTCCATCTCTTTCTCAGCTTTGGACCCTTATTTCCATTAAGGGAGCTTCTTGTCTTGATCTTACTTCTGAACACCGGATGGACCAGGCCGAGAATGAGACAGCCAAGAGAGCCTTCTCAGTCAATTGTATTCATAGAATTTCAAAGGTGAAAGGACATTAAATCATAATTCTCTAGCTGATATATTAATCTCTCTCAGCATCCCTGACATGTATATAGTTTTCCAATCCCTTCTTGGGTACCTTCAGGAATACAGGATTTCTTAGACTATTGATGGAGACTAGTTTGTGGGCTATTGATTAATCAGTTTATGGTTAAAAGCAAATAAGCTTTGGAATTAGATGGATGCGGGAACAAATCCTTCTACTGATCTATCTATTACCTAAATCCCTTAATTTTTAGCAAGCTCCTTCATTTCTGGTTTCGGAGCTCTCATCTGTAAAAGGGAAATGCCATCCTCTTGCTAGCTGGTTGTCGCTGGGAACCAGGAAGGCAGGATGGTGCTGTGTTAAGGGCAGGGGTTGTGGAGTCAACTCCTGGAGATTCCTGGACAATTTTATTAGGCCTCATTTTCTTTAGCTCCAAAATAAGAATGAGAGGACTACTAACCTCCTAAGCAGGCAGGGCTGCTGCCAGTGTATGTGTCGCCTGGATATGAATTAGAAAAAAAGATTCTCTTTCTTCCAAGTGGACACAGCTGCACACCTGGGCTCAAGACTTGGCAGGCAGCGTGTCCCCTCGCCAGGCAGGTCCCTGCAATACAGGTCACAGCAACCTGCTCACGGCGTTATCACCATGCTCAGTGCCTCTGAGCCTCCCGGAATGTTGCCTGATGCGCACAATAAGCACTCGATTAACATTAGTGATGATTATGATGCAAAAATATTAGCTCTTAAGGCCGCCCGTTTTATTGTGGGACAGCTTGGACTACTCTTCCCGATCCATTATTCTGGAATGAAATCTGCTTTCCAACAAACAGATCTTCTCCCCACTCGCCGTGGCTTCATAAGCCATCTTTTGCAACATCGCCGGTTGGACTCCTCACGTGGAAGATTAATGGTAGAATCGCCCCCAGCTCTCCGGCTCTCTCTGCTTCTGTGCCCTTTGCCATCAGACTTCTCCTGCCCAGACTTAGAATCTATTTTCCCATCCTGTGAATCCGAGGTGGCTTTGTGACTTGGCCTTTTGTGCTCCCATCCTTTCTTGGAACTTCGCCACCACCATATGACTGTTCGTCTGCTGGACAATGGCAGACGTGTGGGCCAGTTACCTCTGATGGGGGTTCAGGACTTGCTACCCCCAAATGTGGTACCCTGGCATACTGAAGATTTTAAATTGAGGGAGTTTGAGAAAATGGCAGACGCAGGAAGGTCACCCTGACCTTTCTCCTGTTCTCCCATGAAAGAAGTCATACAACCCTCCTGTGAGAGATGCGCTCCCCACACCCAGAGGAAAGGGGCAGCCTTATCTCTGAAGACGAAGGGGCACCGAGAAGACTCTGAACAAAGAGGCCTTACAAAATTTCCCTCGCTTATACTATGTCATGGAAAACTTATATCCAATGGAGTTGTATGCTTTTCTCCCGTTCATCTGTCTTTGTCGGTATAATTTTTGTACCCAGCCAGGGACTCGACGTGGGTCAAGGAAGACCTTTCCCCCGCCTCACGCCGCCACTGCTTCGGCGAATAGGCGGCTAACTGGCAGACTCGCGAGTGGGGCTGTTCTACATCAGTCATCTCCCAGCCGACCACAGACACGATAATAGCAAGACCAGCCGAGATTAGCTGAACCAGGCTCACAGACTTGTGAAGGAAATGAATGCTTATTGCGTATGCTTCTGAGGTTTGGGGACATTGCATGATCATGGCAACAGATAACTGATAGAGGTGTGGACTTGCTGGTGGCTGGATCCAGACCGTGCCTCCTGTGGTGGACGGGATTCAATTTGGGCCGCGTATTCATAGCCTCCTCCCTGTCTAGTCCTGCTCCCCGCCCTTCTCTGAATTCATAAGCCTCCTCCACATCACTTGGGCCCTGGCCCTGAGGCCAAAGTGATTTTCTGTTCCCCACAATTCTCTCCCCGCCGCCTATTGGACGAGACCGTGGGGCCCAGACTTGGTGTGGAGGAGCACAGCGCTGGCCCTGAGGCTTTCTGGCTGCTGGTCTCAATTTCTAAGGACATTTGATTCCGCCCCGGCCGCACACGGTTCTGGCTTCGTGACACCTCAGTCGTCCTGCGAGAAAAAGCCGGGGCTTGCCAAGGGTACATAACTTAGCTGTTATGACTCACTCTAGGGTGAAACTGGGCAAACAAGTCCTACCGCCCGGAGGCAATTTTGATTTTTAAATTATGAAATAAATCATCCTGAGCTTTTATGTTTTCTCTGGGTTTGTTTTTGTTTTTCTCTTTTGCTCTAAAACTTCCACAGTAGCTTTCTGGTTTGCGATTATTTATCACTCGGCTCGCTCTTCTCGCCCAAACTGTATTTGTTTTGTAAAATGACAAATCACCCCGTACGCTCCGGGCCAGAACCTTGTGCCGAGTGGAGCGTGTGGGTGTGGAAGGGGCCGAAGAGATGAAACAGGGGCCGACTTCGCTTCAGCAGGGAGGCTCAGGGTCCCGGGTGGGGGGAGCAGGAAAAAAGTAAAGATTCTCAAACCACACCGGGATGGGCATAGATTTAAGTACCTCTTTGCCTGATCTTTAAGTCCCTACTTTACAGATCTGCTTTTTTAAAAATTACTTCTTGGTCTTGGTTTCCTCATTAAAAAAAAAGAAAGAAAGAAAAAAAAATCTCTGTTGAATTGTTGTACACAGCAAACATTTTAAACCGGAAGTCAGACGCCTCCCAGAAGCTACGGGGCTATTGTTTAGGGTTCCACATCCACGAATGTTCCAGAATTATCCGTAGATAGGTAGGGTGTCTCGCCAATGCGCACCTTCATCTTTTCATTAAATGTATGACGAGTCGCCACTGCACATGTGGAATTCTATTTTGATTATTAGAGCAGAAATTTCTTTAAAAGCATCTCTAAATTCGTTATAGATCTTAGCTATTATGCGCCTTCTTGATTAGTGAGTGTTAAATATATTTTACCATGGGGGAGGAGGTTGGCTCCATTTAATTCTTTGTAGATTACAAAAGAGTCTTTGCGCTTGAAACCCACAAAGAAGCTATTTCAGGTAGGAAAAGCATTAAGGCCGCCTGAGCATTTGGATGTGGGGAATGCTCGGAGAGCAGCGTACTTTCTTCTGGGGGAGGCTG
>NW_011888797.1:8530917-8537362 GCF_000151845.1 Pteropus vampyrus | reverse complement strand
GGGTTTGTTTTTGTTTTTCTCTTTTGCTCTAAAACTTCCACAGTAGCTTTCTGGTTTGCGATTATTTATCACTCGGCTCGCTCTTCTCGCCCAAACTGTATTTGTTTTGTAAAATGACAAATCACCCCGTACGCTCCGGGCCAGAACCTTGTGCCGAGTGGAGCGTGTGGGTGTGGAAGGGGCCGAAGAGATGAAACAGGGGCCGACTTCGCTTCAGCAGGGAGGCTCAGGGTCCCGGGTGGGGGGAGCAGGAAAAAAGTAAAGATTCTCAAACCATACCGGGATGGGCATAGATTTAAGTACCTCTTTGCCTGATCTTTAAGTCCCTACTTTACAGATCTGCTTTTTTAAAAATTACTTCTTGGTCTTGGTTTCCTCATTAAAAAAAAAGAAAGAAAGAAAAAAAAATCTCTGTTGAATTGTTGTACACAGCAAACATTTTAAACCGGAAGTCAGACGCCTCCCAGAAGCTACGGGGCTATTGTTTAGGGTTCCACATCCACGAATGTTCCAGAATTATCCGTAGATAGATAGGGTGTCTCGCCAATGCGCACCTTCATCTTTTCATTAAATGTATGACGAGTCGCCACTGCACATGTGGAATTCTATTTTGATTATTAGAGCAGAAATTTCTTTAAAAGCATCGCTAAATTCGTTATAGATCTTAGCTATTATGCGCCTTCTTGATTAGTGAGTGTTAAATATATTCTACCATGGGGGAGGAGGTTGGCTCCATTTAATTCTTTGTAGATTACAAAAGAGTCTTTGCGCTTGAAACCCACAAAGAAGCTATTTCAGGTAGGAAAAGCATTAAGGCCGCCTGAGCATTTGGATGTGGGGAATGCTCGGAGAGCAGCGTACTTTCTTCTGGGGGAGGCTGGCCGGATGAATGGATGTGAATTAAGGTTGCTGCAAAGGTTGCAAGTCTGGAAAGCAACAGCAAAATAGTCAGTGGTGGGTTCCGGGCTGGCTCAGAGCCGGGGCCTCCAACTATGTGGTAATAGCATGGCAGAGGGCTGCTGACCCTCTGAATCTGGAGAGAGAACTGGGAGAAGGTGACAGTCTGGCTACCCACTAAATAACACACTAGTGACAATCTCCAGACTTCTCGTCTTGCGATCGAACTCACGTCTGTGTTGCACAAGCCGCTCTTATTTGGATATTTTGTTACTTGTGGTCAAAAGCATCCTTACTTGATAGTGTAGATCCCCAGTGTTTGCTGAATGGGCCTCCGTCTTGCATTGTGCATTCTGAGGGTAAAATTCAATATTATTCATGTCTCAGCTCCCTGCAGTCTTTATTTAGCACAGTGCCTGCTACACCGCCGGGCTCAAAATGTGTTGGGTTGAGTTACATTCCCTCTGTTCCTCCAAACAGGAAACCTGAATAAACCTAACTAATCTCACTGCTTTTAGTCTCTGCTCCGATCTGTCCTGGGCACAGACGCCAGACTGGTAACAAAATCCCCCTTTCCTAAAACCTTCCACGATTCCCCACAGGTTCCATAAAACAAAAATACATTTATAAGGCAATCGAGTTTCTCGGCGACTTGCCTGTGACCTGTTTCCAGCTGCATCTCCCTTCACATTTTAATCAGTCTTCCACCCCACGTGCACTGGTTTCTCGTTTGTCCTCTCTCCGACCCAGGCACATGCCCCCACATGCTTCTCTCAACTGGAACGCCTGAGTGCCTCCTTCTGTTCATCCAAACTCCTTTCTTTAAGGTGGAACACACGCTCCACCACCACGTCTGTTCATCCTCACCAGGAGAAGCAAAGCCTTGAGGATCAGCTGGAGAGAAGAAACATGAAAAGAGAAAACTGATAAGATTGAGAGACACGATTGAGCCCAAAGGACAATTCAGCTTGATCAGCTAGAAAGGGGCCTTCGAATCAGTCCATATGTTGGCAAGAAATTCTAAAAGACGGCTCCAGAGTGAACCCATTCATTCGAGTGGAGTGAATCACCATCACCACCATGGACTTCTACATGGCAAAGCTATGAAAACAGCAGCTCTTTTTTTTTTTTTTTTTTCAGGAAAACACAACTCAGACTGCTAAACTGTAACTGTCGTGCTGAGTTCCTACCTGGCCAGAGCCCCTCCTGCCGTAAAGAAAACCAGGATGAAGAACCGCATTATGCCTAATTGAAAACTTGTTCTTGCACCTGTGAGCTGTAAACGCTCCACTTTGATGGGGGCACGTGCCTACTTATTTGAGGGCTGCTAGATATCCACAGCCACACAGTGGCCCGCGCTTGGCTCTTGCAGCCTGTCGATGTTTACTGCTATTGCTCAGAGGGGGTGAGTGAACACAGGCACATTTTTGTCTCTTTCTTTGGGGGAAAGCGAGTAAGGCACCTGAGAGCATAAAACCTCAGTCCAAGTTCACATATGGAGAGTTTGGGAGATTCGACCCAAAACCATTCATATCTTATTCCGTCAGAAATTCATTTGGAAGGGAAAATTTCAGGTAAAGCCAGATGCCAAGCCATTTCTTTTCCGGCCAGAAATGTGTGGAAATGGCACTAGGTGTGTTAGTAAAGAGAAATGGAGAGACTTGATACTTATTCATCTCCTGCGTGCAAAGTGCTTTGCGTGCCTTCTATGTAATCTTTGTGATAAATTGAGAGGGAGGCATTGTACTTCCTATTTCGTAGATTTAAGAAGTGAAGCACTGTGAGCCGAAGGCCATAACTAGAGTACGCTGATGGAAAACGGCGGAGCTGGCTTTCGCATCCACGCCAGGCCGATGTCCCAGTCAGTTTCGTTCATTCTCCCAGGACTCTCTGAGTGCCTACTATGTGCCAGGCTGCAGGCTGCAACACGTGCAGGAGACATGTGCTACTGATAGCGCTGTGTGTAACCTTCAGAAAGCAAGATAAGATGGACAGATCTTTGCCATCTGACTATGCCAGGCCATGGTCCAGAGGGGTTAATTAACTTCCCGTAGGTCCCAGAACGAGTGAGCAACAGCATTGGAACTAGAACTTGGTTTATTCTGGCTTTGACATCCATGCTCCCTTTATTGTTATAATATTTATAAGTCCCACACTACTTGCCCTTCAGCTGGGTTAGGCTCCTGTCTCATTTCTGTACCCCACCAACCTCTCTCAAGAAGCTCTCACAAGTCTGAACTATACTCTTCCGTGTTTCTGCTCTTGTCTACTCAGTGGCTATTTGCCAATCCAATAAATTAGTCTGTGCCAAGGTTTTAATGGGCACCTTAATGTCTTGTGGAGCCCAGATAGCATATTTGCATTTTAACAGCAGCTTTTAATTCAGCTCTATTCACTTCAGCTTAATTCAACAAACGCAGCGAGGTTAGCTGTGTACAAGGCACTAGGCTATGTGCTGTGGGGGACATCAAGTGAAAGGGGCCCAGAGTCTCTCTTCAGAGGATGCTCAGGCTCTTGTGTGGGGATGAAGAGAATGTAAACAACTAACCTGAATATGCAGAAAAATGATGCCAAGTAAAAACTTTAAAGCATGCTGTACGTACAAAGAGGAAGCATTCTGATTTAACACGAATGAATGACTAAAAGATTTAGGAAAAAAAAAAAAGAAGGCCCTTGACTCTCAAGCTCTGAATAAAGGAAACTAACATCCAAGTTCAAAAGCATAAGACAGAGGTAGTGTAGCTTCGCAGAACACGTGTTAAAATAATTTCGGGGTCAGAGGTTTCAAACGCACTAGCCATCGTCTGGAACATGGCTACAGCTTTCTAACTAGTTTCCTGCCTTTAGTCTGATTCTTCCAATTCATTCTCTTCTCTGGAGAGCTAAAGAGAGCCTAGAGAAACTCGATTATGATTATTATTTTCCTGCTTGAAACCCTGTACCCTCCATTGCCTTTAGGATAACATTCAAACCTTCAGACAAATGTGAAGCGGCTGAATAAATAAATAACTGAGCCATCAGCGTGGGATTCTACTCCTGCTCAGCTATGCACAGGAAATCAGGAACACTGTGTCCAAATCACGGCACCTGAAGTGTAAGAGGAAAGAGACAAATTTGAGCCCATGCAGAGGATACTCCAAGGACACTGAAAAAACTTACACTCATGTCATAGGAGGAAGAGCTAAAAGGCCAGGAGATTTTAAATGAGAAGACCAGGAGATGGGGCCGTGAGAGGGAACGCAAAGGCTGAGGGATTAACCTCAGTCTTTCAACCTCTGAGAGACATCTATGTGGAAGAAGGTAGAGAGACTCATCCCTTTGCTTTCTAGAAAGCAGGATGAGGTTAAGCGATGAATGTTAGAGGGAGTAAAACTATGGCTTACCCGAAGAATGTCCCAAAGACTGGAGCTGCTTGAAGATAGGTAGAGGGTAGTATTTTGAGATATCGACCAAGGGTTATTTACTCCGAAATCCTCCAGTCATCCTGAACGACCTCAGATTCATTTCCCAACCACACCACAGTCACGGCTCAGAACCGAGCATGTAGCTGAGGTTCTGAATGTATCCGAACACCTAGAGGAGACAGCAATCTTGAAAAACAAAGCTTTCCTTGTTGTTACCGCTGCTGCGGCTGTGGTTATTCTGAGCGACAAAATAAAGTTTTGTTTTTGTTTTTTGATTCTGAATGCTAATTGTTAACTATCAAGAAGAAAACCTCTCGTGGAATTTGAACTGGAATGAATACGCGTGATGACATAAGAGATGGTTTTTTTCACCGTTCATTGATTTATTTATTCAACAAACGTTTACTGAGTACAAATTATTTCCTAGATTTGAGTCTAGGCACTTTGGAAATGAAAGTGAACGAAACAAAGATCCCAACACTCATGGAACATACATCAGGGAGATGGACAGACAGCAAAAACAACAAACAACAACAACAACAAACCTTGAATAATAAATAAATGATATACTATGTTAAAAGGTGAGAAGAACCACGGAAAAAAGACACAGGAGATCAGGGATGTTGGTTGGAAGAGAATTGCCATTTAAAAAATGACGGTCAGGGTAGGCCTTATTGAGAAATTGAGATCTGAGTTAAAACTTGAACATGTGAGAGTTAGCCATTTGGAAATTGAGGGAACGGTGTTTCAGGCAGAGCGACAGCCAATGCCAAGGCTGAACTTCGAGACCGTGCTTGCCGTGCTTGTGTTAAGGAACAGTCAGGACGCTGGAGAGGCTGGAAGGAGCAAGTGAGGGGCAGAGTACAGGAGATGAGGTGAGAGAGGTAAGCGGGACCCGGAAGAGGGATTCTGGGGGGCCTCGTAGGTGACCATTGAGACCTTGGCTTTTTCTCTAAGTGACATGAAGGGAGAGTGCTGTGGGAGGGTTTAGAGCTGAGCAACGATGCGAACCAGGTTTTAACTGGATCACTGTGATCGCTGTTGGGTATAAACTGTAAAAGAGCGAGGAGTAGGGAGAACGGTTAGTTACAACTGCAATAAACCAGAGAGAGGATGTTACGGAGATGAGGACATGTGGTCAGATGGATATTTCGATGACAGAGCCACTGGGATTTCCTGATGAATTGGATACATGTGAGAAAAAAAGAGGAGTTGAAGATGACTTGAAGGTGTTGGCGTAAGCAACTTGACGTCTCTTCCGTGAAGGTGGGCAGGGGTTGTGGGAGGGAAGAGATTTGCTGTCTAATTTTGGACAATTTGGGTTTGATCTGCTTGTTAGATAGCCTAGTGGAGAAGCCGAGCATGCAGATGGATAGAGGAGGCAGGATTTCAGGAGAGAAGTCTGGGCTGGAAATGAAAATATGGAGTGACCTTTACAGGAAAACCTTCCCCCACCTGACCCTGTAGTTCCATTCCTAGAATATTCGAGGTTTATTAAAGCAATGTAAAGAAATGTTTTTTGTTAATTTGGAATTAGAATCTAAGCTCAGATCTTTATAAACAGCAAGAGAGTCACGCAGGATGAAGGATTCTTTGTGTGGGAACCTCTCCAACATTCTAGGACCTCCAGCATTCCTGGCCCTGCCCAATAAAAGCCAAATAGTGTCCCTAATCACAGTGACAGCTAAAAAGTGCCTGCACCCATCTCCAAAATGACCCCTGAGGGGGTTTGCAACACTTTGCTTGTTTAAAATCTCTGATCTGCACACTACTCCAGGCTCGAAGGACCATGCACGCAACAGTGACTTCCAAATCTGTATTGCCAGGCTGCGTCTTTCTTGCATTTGAGATCCAATTGGCTGCTAGACACCTCTGCTTGAATGCTTTGTGGGCAGCTCAAGCTCAAAATGTTTAAAGCTGCATTGCTCTTATCGTCCTGCTTCCCTGCCAAATTGGATTCTTCATTCCCGTAAGGAGCGCACCCAGCCACCTGGTTGCCCAAACCGAAAACCAGGGCGTTATCCTTGGCTCTTCCTTCTCCTTCTGCCCCACCCATTACATTAACCAGTCAGCAAATCTTGTCATTTCTGCCTTTTGTATCTCACCAAAGCATCCACTTTCTTCCAACCCTGCTGTCATTATCA
>NW_011888797.1:8527998-8530867 GCF_000151845.1 Pteropus vampyrus | reverse complement strand
TGAGTACAAATTATTTCCTAGATTTGAGTCTAGGCACTTTGGAAATGAAAGTGAACGAAACAAAGATCCCAACACTCATGGAACATACATCAGGGAGATGGACAGACAGCAAAAACAACAAACAACAACAACAACAAACCTTGAATAATAAATAAATGATTACTATGTTAAAAGGTGAAAAGAACCATGGAAAAAAGACACAGGAGATCAGGGATGTTGGTTGGAAGAGAATTGCCATTTAAAAAATGACGGTCAGGGTAGGCCTATTGACAAATTGAGATCTGAGTTAAAACTTGAACATGTGAGAGTTAGCCATTTGGAAATTGAGAGAACGGTGTTTCAGGCAGAGCGACAGCCAATGCCAAGGCTGAACTTCGAGACCGTGCTTGCCGTGCTTGTGTTAAGGAACAGTCAGGACGCTGGAGAGGCTGGAAGGAGCAAGTGAGGGGCAGAGTACAGGAGATGAGGTGAGAGAGGTAAGCGGGACCCGGAAGAGGGATTCTGGGGGGCCTCGTAGGTGACCATTGAGACCTTGGCTTTTTCTCTAAGTGACATGAAGGGAGAGTGCTGTGGGAGGGTTTAGAGCTGAGCAACGATGCGAACCAGGTTTTAACTGGATCACTGTGATCGCTGTTGGGTATAAACTGTAAAAGAGCGAGGAGTAGGGAGAACGGTTAGTTACAACTGCAATAAACCAGAGAGAGGATGTTACGGAGATGAGGACATGTGGTCAGATGGATATTTCGATGACAGAGCCACTGGGATTTCCTGATGAATTGGATACATGTGAGAAAAAAAGAGGAGTTGAAGATGACTTGAAGGTGTTGGCGTAAGCAACTTGACGTCTCTTCCGTGAAGGTGGGCAGGGGTTGTGGGAGGGAAGAGATTTGCTGTCTAATTTTGGACAATTTGGGTTTGATCTGCTTGTTAGATAGCCTAGTGGAGAAGCCGAGCATGCAGATGGATAGAGGAGGCAGGATTTCAGGAGAGAAGTCTGGGCTGGAAATGAAAATATGGAGTGACCTTTACAGGAAAACCTTCCCCCACCTGACCCTGTAGTTCCATTCCTAGAATATTCGAGGTTTATTAAAGCAATGTAAAGAAATGTTTTTTGTTAATTTGGAATTAGAATCTAAGCTCAGATCTTTATAAACAGCAAGAGAGTCACGCAGGATGAAGGATTCTTTGTGTGGGAACCTCTCCAACATTCTAGGACCTCCAGCATTCCTGGCCCTGCCCAATAAAAGCCAAATAGTGTCCCTAATCACAGTGACAGCTAAAAAGTGCCTGCACCCATCTCCAAAATGACCCCTGAGGGGGTTTGCAACACTTTGCTTGTTTAAAATCTCTGATCTGCACACTACTCCAGGCTCGAAGGACCATGCACGCAACAGTGACTTCCAAATCTGTATTGCCAGGCTGCGTCTTTCTTGCATTTGAGATCCAATTGGCTGCTAGACACCTCTGCTTGAATGCTTTGTGGGCAGCTCAAGCTCAAAATGTTTAAAGCTGCATTGCTCTTATCGTCCTGCTTCCCTGCCAAATTGGATTCTTCATTCCCGTAAGGAGCGCACCCAGCCACCTGGTTGCCCAAACCGAAAACCAGGGCGTTATCCTTGGCTCTTCCTTCTCCTTCTGCCCCACCCATTACATTAACCAGTCAGCAAATCTTGTCATTTCTGCCTTTTGTATCTCACCAAAGCATCCACTTTCTTCCAACCCTGCTGTCATTATCATGACCGGGCCACCTTTTGGACACATTGCAACAACTTTCTAACTGGCTTCCTGCTTTTAGTCTTGATTCCTCCAATCCATTCTCTCCGCTGGTGGGATGGAATGATCTCCATTACCTTCAGAATAAAGCTTCAGCCTCTGGATGATCGTATGTCTTTTCGTCTGCTCTTCTGCTGGCACTATACCTGGGTAACACTTACTTATCCTTTATTCTCACCTATATATTCTTTTCTTCAGGAAGCGTTCCTCATCCCCTGCTCCCAAATCTGGGCTAATTCTCCCTCAAACTGTCCCATTCTTCTCCCCTAGCGCATTTATCTCATTACACTGTAATTGCTGTTTTATGTGTCCATCTCTTGGCATGAAAGCAAAGAAATTTGTGTCTTGTTTCCTGCTGTCTTCCCAGTGCGTGGAACAGTTCCTGGAACATAGAAGGGTCTATAAAAATGGCTGACTGAGAAGGAATGAATGGTTAGATGGGAGGATCTATGTAGATAGACGGATGGAGGATGAATGCAGGAGTAATATTCAAAATAAACCCATGAGTCGTGGGCACCTACCGATCAGAATGGATGCTGACTATAAAAAAAAAATACAACTAAAATCATATGCACTTACTTAGTGTCAGATCTGGATAGATGAGTGAATGTAGCACAGGCCTGAGAAGTAGGGAAAAGTAAAAATGTTGAGAAATGATATGAGAGGGATCTATGCGTATTGGGGTTTTTAAGAGAAGACTTGAAAAGATATCTGGACGTGAACACCTTGGCTGCATTAGAGGAAGAACTCTTATTCTGGGGTCTATGGATAGTGTTCAGGGTGTTCACATGCTCGTTGCAGGCAATTTTTTCATTAAACTTGTGTATTTTGATGGCATGTGGCCCCAGAGCTTTCATTCGGTTTCCAGAGGGGTCCATGACTTAGAAGGAGGTTAAGACCATCAAAGGCTAACACGGCCTTGACTTTGAAGCTTTGCCCACCATGGTGGCTTTCAAGCTGAAAAGGCCATTCTCAAAGGTTTTCATGTTAAAGCAGGGGGACCTGAGATTTTTCTGACGAGGAGCTATTTTTAACTTCTCGGAAGCCTCCTGAGAAAGGGCCTAGCAGGTGTAGGGTGAGGTGTGGGCTGGTTCTA
>NW_011888797.1:8518572-8527948 GCF_000151845.1 Pteropus vampyrus | reverse complement strand
AAGACTTGAAAAGATATCTGGACGTGAACACCTTGGCTGCATTAGAGGAAGAACTCTTATTCTGGGGTCTATGGATAGTGTTCAGGGTGTTCACAATTTTTTCATTAAGCTTGTGTATTTTGATGGCATGTGGCCCCAGAGCTTTCATTCGGTTTCTAGAGGGGTCCATGACTTAGAAGGAGGTTAAGACCATCAAAGGCTAACACGGCCTTGACTTTGAAGCTTTGCCCACCGTGGTGGCTTTCAAGCTGAAAAGGCCATTCTCAAAGGTTTTCATGTTAAAGCAGGGGGGCCTGAGATTTTTCTGACGAGGAGCTATTTTTAACTTCTCGGAAGCCTCCTGAGAAAGGGCCTAGCAGGTGTAGGGTGAGGTGTGGGCTGGTTCTAAGAAAGCAAATCGGTGAGGAAGGGTGTGGGCAGGTGCATTGGCACCGCTGGCAACGTCTGCTCCCTGTGGGAATCCCAGCGAGCTCCAGAGAAGGCGAAGGCATGTGAGAGTAGCATCCGGCTGGGAGATCAGTTCTGTTACACTTTGAATGTATTTGGAGATTCTCCATATAGCTTTAGAAAAGATCATCCAAGATGACCAGCTTTAGTCTAGAGCAGGGAACCCCAACCCCCAGGCCGTGGACTGGTAGGAACTGGGCCGCACAGCAGGAGGTGAGCGGCGGGCAAATGAGCGAAGCTTCATCTGTATCTGCAGCCGCTCCCCAGCGCCAGCATCACCACCTCAGCTCCACCTCGCATCATCAGGCATGAGATTCTCACGGTCCTTGGTGCCAAAAAGGTTGGGGACCACTGGTCTAGAGCAAGCACAAAAGGATGCCAGACTCTGGAAATTAGATTATGTTAAGCCAGTCGACAAGGGCCCTCAAAGAATAGTCCTGGTGATTGGATGGGCTTGTTAGAGGTGAGCTAGAGGTTTAGGGAGGAGGAAGTGCCATTTCTGCTACTGACACTGTGGATATGGATGAAAAATTCTGCTATAATATTTACCCTCAGCTTTCTTCCAGGAGGGGTTGATACTATATATTCATATATGCATTTCTTTTCCAAGGAATTATAGAACTAATTATTGTTTCTTAAATACACTCATTTAAATACAATTTTAAATGAAATCAGACTTGCACAGTTCAACCACGGCCCCAGGCGACCTTGAAATATCCAATCTGGAAAGGTCAGATCAGCCCTAAGCAAAATAAGGTGCAGTCCTCTTTGCCTCTAGGCAAATACTTGACCTTCTCCAGCCATTGTTCCATGCCATTCACAAGCTTCCTTGGCTTAACTCATTCAGTCTTTTATACACACGCTAAGACACACACGCACACGCAGAGGAAATTATTCCTTGTTAATTTTCCTTCAGGACAATAATCTTTTGCCTTGTGAGGACCCAAGATGGAAATGTTCAAGCCAATCAAGCTCTGCTTCCTTAAGAAATGATTTCAGGCCGTTCAATTAGAGAGAGGGGAGGGCACAGCTGGGCTACCGGGCAGTGTCTGGTCTGTGGCTGCAACCTGAGCCCGCCAAGGCTCCTTTCTGGAAGCAGAGGGCCATGGGCTTTAATTAACTTCCTTGGCTGAGCCTGGTCAAGGCTAATGAAGCAACTACCTCTCCACCAGGAGCAGCTCGTCTCCACGGGGCCAGCATCCCATAGAGCTCAATTCTCCGCCCGTTGATTTCTGCGCATCTCTGCCCTTTGCAGGGTGTTTTTGCCTGGACTGGCATCCTTGCTATTATATACTTAATTTCTCCTTAACATTGTCTTGGCAGGAGTCTCAACTCCCTGCTGAAGGCAAGCCCCTAAAGCCCTCCTGTGTGCGCTTGTTGTGTGTGTGTGTGTGTGTGTGTGTGTGTTGGGGAGACATGGCAGGCTCTTCCCATTGTACTGTCTTCTGTGACACTCTGGACTCCACAGCATGCACAGGGTGAAGGGGGTCTGCTTTAAGGGACAATAAAAGGCACTCTCAGCCCCTAACATCATCCTAAATCCTTGGACAAATTCTTAAGGTGACTTTAAGGAGCCCAAATCCCTCATTCCACAGGAGGCCTAAGGGTAAAGAGGAAAATAGTCTCCAGAGAGAAAGCCCTTGACCCTGAGTTTATTTGTGAAAGGATACAGAAAAAAGATGGGTCTGTTTACTTGGAGAAGACAAGCCGCAGTGACTGTCCCACAGTGCCCGAATCGCCGTCAGGAGACAGAAGGGGCACTTTATGTCTGAGCAGCCCCAGGAGCTGGGCTGCACAGCGTGGAGGATATGCAGAAAGGTGACTTCAGACCAGGGTCGGGCTGGCATGTCCGCAAGGTGGGAGTCACACAGAGGACAATGGAGAAGTCAGACATTCTCCAGCAAAGCTGCTAGCGTGCTGGGGCCAGCAAACCCGCTTCAGGTGGGCGTTTCGAAAAGATAATCCCTAAAATCCGCATCCCATCCAAGATTTGACAAGAGTCGCTGATGCCTTCCTGGGAATTTTTTGACTTTTAAAAGGCAAAGGAGAAGGACTGGAGGGTCCCGAGGTTCTGAAAAGCAACTGGGTGTACCCAGAGGGCGGAAGAGAGTGGGCGAAGGTCCTGGGCCCGGGGGCTTTGCTTTGCCTGCGGTACAGCCAGCGTGGGTAAGAGTGTGCCCTCTACAGATAGAGTGGTTTGGGGTTAGATCTCGAGTTCCCCTACTGCCGATGCAGAGAGGATGCAGAGGAGGAGGGGTGGGATGCTGGTTTAATCCGGAAAGCCAGGAGAGGATTTTAAGGAACCACAGCGTGGGTAAATTTTATTTACGAGTGAGCATCAGTGCTAGCAAACCTATAATCTAGCAGTCAAAACTCCATACGAACATTTCCCAACGGTGGTTGCCAGGTATTACGATTTCGTCTCTTAGGTAGAAAGAAGTCACTTGCATTTCCCACAGACTGATGCTAATGCATGTTCTAATGGAGCACAGGACAGCCCCCAGTCCTCTCCCCCACTCAGGTGACCTGGGAATGTCCCTTAAAATCTCCCAGCCTGCTACCTTCTCTCTGACATGCACATGACATATGTGGGTAGTCACAAGTATCAGGGTTCAGGGTGGGGCTTCTACTATTCTGCAGTGATCCTTCTGGGAAGGAATATTCACACAGGGAGAAAGTACCAAGTCAGAAGCAGGGAACGTTTTGAGAGCTCGCACACCCTAGTGAGGGCGGCATTGGAAAATGAAGGGCATTGACCCTAGGACCAAGCTTCATACCTACTTCATACCTATTATCTGACCCTACTTCATACCTATAATCTGAGTCTGTAGGGGGACTGTAGGGGCAGAGGGGATCTGAGTCCACCTCTCCAGCAAGTCACATGGTGAAAGATAATGTATTTGTGAATACTTAGCCTTAGAGAGCTCAGTAGAGGGTAAAAAGCTCAATTTATAGTAGCTGTTGAATATTATGATTGATAATTTGACCTAGTATCATGCTCTCCCACTGAAGGTGACTGCTTCCTTACACCTGCTTTTATATTGAGAACCTTTTCCTTATTACCAAATAAATTTAACTTTAAAAACCGTGCTTTAGAAAAGCAGAGGTGAATCCTAAGTATAGCCAGGGGCCAGCAGTGTAATTACAGCCATTAGGTGAGTTCTGAGATACTCAATTTATTCTGGGAGACACGTCGAAGCACAGTAAGATGCACTTGGATTTTTAATACAGCCAATCTTTGGTTTTGTTAGTTTACCTTTAGCAGAGGCATCCCAAACCATCTGTCTGTCAGAGTGGCGTGTTGGAGGCAAACACAAGGAACTCGGAGTCAGAAGGCGCAGCCTCTCTGCTCATATACGCTGACATCTTAGGCACTCTCTGGGCCTCAATTATCGTATCTGTGAAATGAGTATGGTCATACCAGCCTTTCCAAATTGCAGCCAGGGTCGTATAGACCTTCTTTCTGATGCCTGGCACGTCAGAAATTGGTTATTTGATAAAGTTACTTGCGGCCGAACTAAAAAGAAGTTTCAGTTGAATTAGAAGTCTCTTTTCTAGCCACTACTTTCTTCATTTCAAAAATGCGGAGATTGGCCAGCTTTGGTCCCTTTCATGTCTGTCATTCCATATTTCTATGTTATGGCTGTAATTAAGAAGCCCAGGGGAGGGGACTGATAGAGCCAATGCTAAAACAGAGTTCATAATTTTAAAAAACGTTGATCAAAAGCAAGTATCACAAACGACTGAGCAACATTTAAAAAGAGAACCGGAACTCACGTTCAGGAGATGTAAAGTCAGATCCTTCTGACCTAGGAAGCAAATCTCGAATATACACTTCTGAGTAATTCTCACCCCAGTCCACGAGGACGCCAGGAAAAGGGCGTCTACTGGAGTGTCGCTTGTGGTGTCTGGGAGATGGAAGCCACCTAGACCTTTATCACTGGAGGCACTGGCTAAGGGAGATGACTGGACACTAACTCTAGAATCCTAGTTAGCAACAGCCAACTAGTTATATACACAGCAACATGAATGGACCTTATAAATGTAGCGCTGAGTTAACAAAGTAAGAAACGGAATGAATTCCCTGTGCAATACCATTCCTGCAAGTTAAAGAGGCCAGTGCTCATAAAACGGAGACAGACACAAATTCGAGAGCAGTTAACGGACACATCAGAGAGTTGAGGAGGGCGGACAAAGTGAGTTGGGAATGAAAGACATTTTTAAAAGGATAAATGAATCAAGAAAATGGAAATAATATGTAGTAAGAACAGCAGAAACAAAGCTAAGAGTCTTGCCCAAACACTCAGTGACCCGTACTGGAGGATGCTATATCTACATTCTGGTGAAATTCAGAATCTGTGGAGAGAACAGGAAGCAGATCCTAATCGGGGCCTCAGTGAGAATGGAGTGATGGTCAGTTTAGGTTTTGTGTGGAGAACGTCCAGGTAGAAAACAAGATTTAGATTTGAGTCATGGGAATTTTCTGTGTGCCTCTCCAGATCTGCTTCCTCCTGTTCTCCACCTGCTCTGAGCCTGGGAGGCTGACTTCTATGAATAGCATCTGCCTGGCCCCCTTGGCCCCTGGCTTCCTGATCATTTTGGCTGAAGGGAGTAGCTGGTTAAGGTATTAACTTCCCTGGATTCCTCCCCATCGGGCCTGTTTAACCATGCCTGTGCTCCTTTCCTGAAAGCTACTGCTCTAAATGGTCGGGTCTCTTCTACGGTTTCAGCTTTTACTGGCTCCGGTATCCAGTGCCATCCCTTGTCCCTTCTAGACCTAGAACTGGTTACAGCTTCCTGCTGTGAACAGCCTGAGGTTCTTGATCCTCCCTTCTTGTTGCTCCTTACCTCTGCCCATGAATTTGTAAAGAGTTCTTTCCTTAAATTCTTAGCCAGTACCCTGGTTGATACAGTGATTATACCAGAACTAGTCAAATAGGATTCATGGTTTGTTTTGCTCAGATATCTAATGAATGCCCTGATAACCTCCTTCCTGGAGAATATGAGATGTTGGTAATCATGGCATGCGTTGGTGTCAATTACTTAAATTATTGCTAGTGGTAGCATGGGAGAACGTGCTGGTGGAGGCCAGGATTTGGCGAGATCAAAGGACTGAGATACTTAGTCACTATGGCAACAATAGAGATTTTAGCAATATCATGTGGGCAGGTTGCATCTGGTAGCATTAGGGAGTATACACAGAGAAAAGGACATATTGTAAGACCTGAAAGTCCTTGAGAAGGCACAGGAGTAAAATCAGAAAGCCACTGTGGTCATTTCGAATGGGTCTCTTATGTCTATAATAGCTGCTGAGGGTCAAGCTCAAAGCCTGATTATAAGGGCCATGGATTTGCAGAGCCAATAGCTGCTGTATCTCTTATGCCAAAGCAAGGGACTGGAGGATAAAGTGAGACCCCGAGGCATGGAATGGGGATTTTGGGTGGACATAGCTACAACTGAAAACTTCCGCTGGGTATTCCTTGCTGTCCCTAACTGAGGGGAAGACGTCCCATGCAAAACCATTAACTTCACCACTGCAACTGCTGAATTCTCAAGACCTGCCTCCACGATCTCATTGCCACCGGGCTCATAATGACAGTCCTGGAGCAAGGAAGTACAAGGCCTGTTCTGAAAGGAGCGAGCTTCTTGTTTTAGTTTAGCTTAAGGTGGATAACAACCCATTCTAAAACTTAGTGGCTTGAACTAACCACAAAATGTTCTCTCTCATGACTCTATACCTTGGCTAAGGCTTGACTGGCCCACTTTTCTGCTGGGAACTTAGCTGAAGCTGAAACATCCAAGGCAGTTTCAGGCGTCTCTGTTTCTTTAGCAGTGGTGGGGCTTCTTATTTGGTAGGTGCTGCTGTCAAGGTAAAGTCAATAGCTGCGTATTTCTTAAGATCCAGCTTCAGAAGTTACACAATATTACGTCTACCACATTCTATTGTCCGAAAACATATCACGAGGTCAACTAATAGTCAAAGGAAGAAATGATCAATTTCCTTATTCATGAGAAGAATAGTATTATAGGCTGAATTGCCTCCCTCTCAAATTCTTATGTTAAAATCCTAACCCCTAGTGCCCCAGAATCTGACTGTATTTGGAGATAGGGTCTTTAAGGTTAAATGAGGTCAGTAGGATGGGCTTCATTATAGGATGGGCACTGATATGACTGGTGTCCTTATTAGAAAAATAGATTAGGACACAGACACTCACAAAGGGAAGGTTGCATGAAGACATGGGGAGAAGATGTGTATCTACAAGTCCAGCAGAAGTCATCTACAAGCATTAGAGGACATCAACTCTGTCAACAGCTTGATCTTAAACTTCCAACCTCCAGAACCAGGAGAAAATAAATTTCTACTGTTTCAGCCACCCAGTCTATGCAACTTTGCTACAGCAGCCCTAGCAAATTAACACAAATAGCAAAGCATTTGCAGCCATCTTTACCAGATCCATAAACTTCTAGGTTTGCAGTGTCTTGCTGACTTTTATCAACAGAAGTCTGGAGATTAAGGGAGTTGATTTTAAGAGTAATAAATCAAGGAGATCACAATATATGATTAAATCAAGACAAATTTGTCAACGGGGGATAGTCATCTAAGATTTGAGATTTCATGAATTGATGTAAACAGTTGGGGATGGCATTAATAGTGGACTCAATTGGGTAATTGAAGCCTGGGTTCGATAGCATCCTATAGTCAGAGATTTGAATGCTAGAACTTCTCTGGCAAAGAGGAAGGAGTCCTTGAAAGTTCTGTGCTATGTAGGCCCATGATGATGGTGGAAGATGCTGTAATGAAACTGGGCTCCCAGATTTCAGTGGAATAATGGGGGCCAGGACTTGTAGAGGCCTGATGGCATAACAATTGCCAGAGATAAGTGAGTGCAACTCCAAACTAAGCCCCAGAGAGAGAGAGGGCGGCAATCAGAGTGTTTTGACTTGCAGTAAACTGCAGTGATGGCTAATCGATCATTGGATCCCTAGGAATAGATGTGCAGCCTACTAAGATAATGCTGGACTTATAAGTGAAAAAGCTTTCGCTCCCGTGGGTGCCAATCTGACTCAAGTTGTCGTAGTGGGGATTCGGGACCTCATTTCCAGTTCCTAGACCCTTCCTAGCTCATCCATGCACAGCCCATCAACGGCGGGGGAGGCCAGGTCCTTCTGAGAAAAGGCCCTTGAAAAGACTAATTGATGAAACTACCCCAAAGTCTTCCTCTGAGGGATCTGTTGCCATTTGCCAGGGTGACTGTCAACAAGGGAATGGGAAAAGTATGGACTTCCCGGAAGTCACTGGTACTGGCTTTAAACTGAAGCCTGTTCCTCAGAGACATGATTACCATATGGTCTCCTCATTCAGAGTGGAGGCTTATGGGAGCCAAGTGATGAATTAGGGTTGGCACAGGTCTAACTCACTGGGGCAAAGGGGCGGTGGCCCCCTACTGTGGTTGTTTTCCCAGACCATATACGAGTGTAGTAGATTTCTATGAATGACTCCCAGTGACTCTTATCCTTGTATATAACATCCTCCTCTTTGAGTGTGTGCTAAATCTGTGACTATAATGATAAATTACTTTGTGATTATGTTACATTATATGGCAAGAGGGACATCCTCTGGATGGGCCCAATCTAATTGCATGAGTCCTTTGAAAGCAGAGATTTTAACCAAGCTAGGGGCAGAAGAAGAAGTCAGAGATTGAAGCACAGAGGGGATTCAAGGTGCCATTGTTGGCTCTGGGGATGGAGGGGTCCACATGCCAAGGAATGTAGGGGGTCTTTAAAAATTGAGAGTAGTGCCTGGCTGATGGCCAGCATGGAAACCAAGACCTCAGTCCTCCTACTGCCAAGAACTGAATGAGCCTAATAGTGGATCCTTCCCCAGAGTTTCCAGATAAGAGCGCAGCTCCGCCAACATCTTGACTTTGAACTTGCGAGACCTCAAGCAGAGAACCCAGTCCAGCCTTTATCTTCAGAATCGTGAGATAATGAATTGGTGTTGTTTTAAGCAGCTAAATTTATGGTGATTTGTTACTCAGCAACAGAAAATTAGAAATACAATTGGAGGTACTCATACTTAGTAACTGGCAGATCCCTATGATTCCTTGACCCATTGTGTAAGGGATATTGGGATAGGAAGAAGTTGCCTCCCGTGTCTTCCTAATAAAGAAGGAATACTATATCCCTGGGGGAAATTAAGAAAATAAATGCCACCATAAAAACCTGAAAGATTCAGGGGTAATGATCCCGTTTAACTTCCTTTCTTTTCCAGTATCAAATCCAAACAGCCTTGATAAATAAGTGGATTATCACAAATATAATCAGGTAGTGATGCCAATTGCAGCTGGGGTTCAAGACAAGTCTCCGGCATCTGCTATACAGCTGTTGATCAAGTAAATGTTTTGTTATTTTTTTTTCAATATCCATTGATAAATGTAATCAGAAGCAATTTGCCTCATGTGGCCAAGACAGGGATCCATTCTCTGAATACAAAATTATGCCACTATTATATCAGCTCTCCTACTTATTGTATTAATATTGTCATGAGGGAACTTGATTATGCTAGTATCCTATAGAATATCATGCTAGTCTGTTACATTAAAGACGTGATGCTGATTGGACTCAGTGAGCCAAATACCAAATAACTGATATACTTTATGATGCACATACCTGCCAGAGATTAAGAGAAAAACTGAAAATTCAGGAGCCTCATATATTGGTAGTTTCTAGATGTCTAGTGGTCTGGAAAAAGTTTCCTTATGAGTAAGATGCAAGTAGCTGTATCTCGCTCTTCCCACAACAAAAACAGGCACAGTATTAGGTGGATATCTTTGTATTTTGGAAATTCGGACTCAACACTAAGGACTCTTGTAAAGTCTTATTTGGTTGTTGCCCCTTCTGTGTGCCCATCTCGCTAGAGATAAAGGTT
>NW_011888797.1:8507323-8516517 GCF_000151845.1 Pteropus vampyrus | reverse complement strand
AGCATTCTTCTGTGCCTGGAGAGATTGATCTCTATGATTGCTGAATTCCTGTGGGATTCAGTCAATGAGAGTCACTGGCAGAAGACCGGAGTTGCAAGGTTAAGTACTTATCTCCCTGTGTCCCTCTGGGTCACAGTTTGGCAACAGGTAATTTTGTCTACCACCGTTCCAACTGGGAGGCCATACCCTCCTGGAACTTCAGCTCTCATCAATTCTTGTAACAGCCTCTTCCATCGCCCCTGCTGGCAGAGGGGAAAGAAAAGATCCCCACTGTTGCTGGGTCCAGGGTGCTTCGCTCTCCCTTGTGGGCTTCTCTTGAGTCTTCCCACACTTTTATAAATAGTCCTTTCTTTAAAACTCCTTCTCTTTTGTGCAAACCATCTGTTTAATGATCAATTCAGTTACAGTGACTCACTGGAAGTTTTTATGAACAACTTTGCTTTCCTCTTCCATTCAGAAAACATACCCAATTCAAGGTTATGCTCATAAATGATTCAAAATAGTTTGTTATAAAACTTGTTTTGTGTTTCACAAAAGGATGTTTAATAAACACTGACAGAATGGAACGTACGAGTTGTGACCTGAAGTCTAACATGAGCGTTCTTCTCATAGAGACAAAAGTTAAGGAACTTTTCAACATAGCAAGTCACTGCCAGAGTCCAGGAGGATTCATGTGACTGGCCAGAGCAGCTTCAATGACTTAGACAACTCAAGTCATAGGATCATAGGATGCACAGTTCTGAATTTTCCTCAAAAGAGGAACTGATGAAATTTGGCCCTCTCCAGAACATGTTTTGATAGAGAGAGGAGAGAGCATGAGAGATAGGACCTTCTCTGCTGAGGCTTGCAGCAAAGGATGCAAAAAAAGACTGAGAATGCTAAACACAACTTTCTGCAAGCAACAGCTGCAAGCACAAGGCTGTCCCTGAGCTTTAACTCTGGTCTACGTCAAGCAGGTGAGTGAGAGAAGTGCCTATCTGCTTGTCCTCCTGAGGTCCATCGAAACCTGGCCCTACCATGACTGTTAACTCATCAGTGGGTCATTTCTCCCCCCTCCTCCCACTTTCTGTCTGCCTAATGCAGGCTGATGGTACTCAGTGTCCATGAGAACACCTCAGAGGGGACAAATGACGTTTGCAAAATGCTTCTGACTGTTTTTTAAGGCTTGACTTTCAGTTGACTTTAAAGCAACACATTTGGCTAAAATGCTAGCCTTTGAGAAGCTGCCATGAGTTGGCCTAGCAAGGCACTTTGATCTAGCTTTCCTCAAATGGAGAGAGCTCTGGACCACGCCAAATGTCATATTTCTTGAACCTCATTCCTAAATCCTTTCGAGACTCGCTCTCTGACCCTGGGAAAGTACCAGTCAAAATCCGGGTTTCAAAGTTTCCATCTGTATATATATTTTTCTCTTTTAATCTTTCCCAGAAAGACAGTCCCTGGAGTTCTTTGTTCATTTTTAGCATTTTGGCCTTTCTCTGAGTTTCCTAAGATTTGGTGATGTCTTTCTGATTGATATGTATGGAGGAGCCATTTAAAGTGACGTTGATAAAGAATTTATAGAACATGAAAAGAGTTGAAATTATAATGTTATATTAAGAAAGAACTGTATGAAGACATACATATATGTGTATATATATGTATTATGTATACACTTAAACACAACCACTTAAAATATATTCAGGAAACGTAATAGCATACATTCCTTTGGAATGTGAAAAAACAAGTTTTACATATTTTAGAAATAATTTTTATAAAGCGTATGTATTGCATACATAGTAGAAATTTTGATCATATTTAAATAGGTTTAGGGTCGCCATTTGCAACTGCAGAACTTAAAAACTGCTCAAGGCACCTGGCTGAAGAGGTCAGCTGGGGCTGGAATCGAGACTCAGGTCAGCTGTGGTGCGGAGGTCCACCTGCCCGGGGTCCTGCCTCTTTGTAATTTATATGCCCGGAAGGGGCGTCTTTTCTAATTCACGTGGAGGCGTTGTAAAGACCAGTAGGATCTCAGACTGTGGAGCTGGCTAGGAAGCTGACTAACCTCACAATGGTGAGGTTGGGGTCCTAGGTGATTTCACTAAGGGAGACAATTGTGTTTTGTATTTTCCCCAACCTCCGCCATCATGAAGAAGCCCAGAACGACTGTTCTATAATTTTGCTTTGTTGGTTCCAAATGGAGCCGAATGATTCCAACCCGATCCCCTCTGCTAGGAAGTCAGGCCAAGCTGAGCAGCAACTTTGCAAGCCTGACGTTTGGTTTCAGCAAGATGCTGTAGGTGTTTTGGATGGCTCAGAATAAGACTCTCTGAGCGAGTGAGGTTTCTAGAAGGAAGTATTTGATGCAAGTTAATCAGAAATTTCTTACCCCAGGTTTCTCAAAATGAGTTCAACGAGACGTTAATGTGGTTTACATCCACATATGCGCACACAAATGATGCAAAGTATGCACACATAAATGATGGGATGATAATTTGTTCTAAAGATTATGAAAAAGGACATGAAATGAGGTGCATCCTATTTTCTCAGGGGCCTTGAAGGTCAAGAACAACAATCTCTAGTGTGCCCGCATGCTACAGAGCTGTGCTTCCAAGACTGTGAACACACCTCTGCTTGCATGAGCCCAGCACCCCTTCCAGCCTCAGTATGAGGTGAGGTGGGTGGAATAAGAGGCTTTGGAGAAATTAAAAAGTGAAGACTTTTCAGAGAAAGAGCTGACAGCGAGCTACAAGTCCCCACTCCCCTCTCCACCACAGAGCAGGGGGCTGCTTCCCCCACAACTCCAGCCAAGCGAGAAAGACTTCAAGAAGCCACTGACATGCGTTCCCTGGAGTTGAGGAGGGCAGGGCCTGGTACCTGACTCACATCTGAACAATTTGAAAATGAGCGCTGAGGCTGATGCTTCGCTAGCTGGCAGGGGAGCAAGAAGGAGCTGCTCTGGGAAGGGTCCTGACTTCTAGAGTTTTGTGACTCAGGAATGTATGCATATTTCTGGAGAATCTCATGTGGATGCCTAAGGAAGGGCATGTGGCTTGGGTGTCATGAGAGGGACTCAGCCCTGGCAGGGAGTGGTGAGGTAACTAGAATAGAGGGTGACATATTGGAAACCAGGCAGCTGAAGGGAACATCATCAGGGAACAGAGGCTGAGAAGATCCAGTGACCCGGGGAGTTTATAAAGAACCTCCAAAGATACCCTGAGAAAGAGTCACTTTTGGACATCCTTCTCATCTGTACCATGGAATGAATGGGTTCCAATGGGAAACTTGGACAGTGCTTGTCAGATGAGGACTCCTTCCCCCTCGAAAGCACAGAGAGCTGAAATAGCCGCCCGCGAGTGGTCTGGAGAAGGCAGCAAAGGCAGGAAAGAGAGAAAAAGGGACTCCCGCCTCCCTCCCCACCTCGGCTTCTCAGCCTACAGTCGACCTGAACTGGGGGCAAAGAAAAGGTTTAGCGTCTGAAATTTGGAGTTTTGATGTTTTGCTGCAGTATATATTTTAATGCCAGGGCAAAGATTATTTGCTTAGTAACAGAGTTATGAAACTGTGAGATGTTCCTGAGATTTCATCGCAGACCAGGAGCGGCTCAAAGAACCCAGTTTCTGCTCATGTCTCCCTGAGTTCGGCTCATTCGGTTGGCTGGTCATGGGTCTCTAAGTAGAACATCTTGGCGATTGGCCTCACCTGCTGATAACAGCAACCTGGCCTAATGCTTCCTTTTCAACATTTTTACAAAATGAGCAGTTGAGAGTTCTTGCAAAAACCAGAATGCTCAGCGGTGCCACTTACGCTTAGCTGTCCCCACATAGCCAGGGAACACTCACCTCAATCATCTGGACCACTGTGCTGGTCCCAGCCCCAGAGAGGAAGACGCCCCTCTCTCCTCCACTCCAGAAGCCACCCAGTTCCTGACCCCACACTAACCACTTCTCCAGGATGACTGGCAAGGCGATTGTTAACTTCCTTAAAGAGAGCACCCCCGACCCTACCAACCACTAGTGTGTAATTCTGGCCCCACCAATCTAGCAAGAGAATAACATAATTCATTTTCCCAGAGTTAAGATTACCTATGATCACTTTTCACACAAGAAACTAAATATATTTATATAAGTATCTTAATAATGAGGTGATGAACTCTTTAAAATGCATCCTGCCTTACTAATCGACTACCACATTAATATCATCTTTGTGATGCATATCGTCTTATAATTTCAACTCCTTTTTGTGGTAATATTCAAATTGTATTCCATGGTAAATATGTATATGACTCCAACTTTACCCCGTAGACCTACGGCAGAAATAAGGAAGCTTCAAACCAATTTTGCAATCTAGTTTTCCTCAAACTGTGTCTGAACCAAACAAATAAAATCTCAGAATGAAATTCCTGGTGAAGACAAGCAATTGCACTTTATAATGCATGAACCCCTGTTGGCATTCCATCAACACATACAAGTTGTCCAAAGTGTCAAATGGTTTCATAAGTTTGGGAATACTGCATTATAAGATGAGTGGGAGGCTGGTGAGTAGGGAGTAGGTGGGAGCTGGTCAGGTTGTTTCAAAATCACGTGCCCGTGAGTGCCTGTGAGGATTCCAGTGGCAGAGAGGATGAACAATCAGTTTGCTTAGCAGTTAAGAGTGTGGGAGTTTCAGGAGGTGCCACGAGATTGTCATTTATCTTGTTGCCCACGAGGTATGGACAGAGCTCCAGTGACCTGCATAGAATGAGTTAGGTTTGTCTTTCTGCCTGAAGGCAGCTCTTCAATTATAGGTTCTTGAAATGTAAACTGGGCGCCTTGCTGGGCAGAAGGTGGAAAGGCCTTCGGGATTTCTCTCTGTGCTCCTTATTAGTGAGGATGAAAGAGTCCCTCTCTAGGTGGGAGAGAGAATCCAAAGAGGCAGTAAAAAAAAAAAAAAAAAAAGATTCGGGGAGGCAGCAGAGGAATTACAACCAGTGACATGAGGCTGGCCAGAGGAAGAATACGGTGCAGAAGAACAAAGGGAGGGAAACCCTTTGAAGCTGGAGTGCTGGTGGGTCAGGGCTCCATCTGCAATGGGTGAAGCTGTACCTTCCCCCAAACCTACGGAAGCTCGTTCTTGGACAGCAGTGAAGGAGTAGGTTCAAGGCATCTCGTGACTACTGGTCCAAGAGAGAAAGACTCCCCGGGTGGTCTGGAAGGCTGCTGGACTGTACGGGGGGGAGGGGAGGGGCGGTGTCTGCATGTAGACTGGATAAGCCTGGCCCAGCGGGGAGCCAACTTCCTGCAGTGACTGCGCGTCTGCCAAGAGGTATCAGACCTAGCAATCATTATCCACTTTTTAAGGATGTGTGCGTAAAATTGATCCAACATTAGGCAGCTTGAAACTCGTCTCTAGTATTACTAGTTTGATGTCTGCAGAAGACCGAAGGCCCTCAAGACACAAGATATTGACATTTTCTTTTTCCCTCACTGAAGAATGATAATTTAGAGGAGAAAGGAAGGTGTGTGTAGTGAACCTGGCAGAAATTTCAAAGAAACGGGTCATGGCCTTCCGGACTGTATTTTGAGATACTGGAATGATGAGTTTGCTTCTGCTAGAGGCGATTGGAAAGAAAGGATTTTGTTAAAAGCAAACTTGCTCCCTTGATCAAGAGGGCTTGAAACTGAAATTTGAGAGAGATGTAAGAAGGATTCAGGTAAAATGATAGGTCAAGAGATCACAGAGGACCAAGGGCATGATCTAGAACAGCTATTCCCAAGTGTAGGAATATCAGTTCTTTGTGAGGTTAATTGTCGTCTGGCTGAAAAAGGTTCTTTGATGAAGGAAAAGTGGGCAACCCCAGGTTCCACACACCTCATCAGGTTTCATTAGGGAAGAGACTCTTATACCAACATGCATGGCGATTTTCATAGGGGATTAGAGAATAATGTGTTCCATAACTTCTTTGACCAAAAATCCTTTATTCCTCCTGAAACCTCTTAATGTATCATTAAAAGGCTAGTGGTCCATGGCCCTGCATTTGGGAAACACTGATCTAGAGGAATGAAGGAATTTTATAGAATCCCTTCCACCTTCTTCCATAATTCCGCAAATCTCTGAGTAGATCAGTAAGCATTGGAGAAAGCTTAATGAAGTTCTACTTTCTGCCAGAGTTGGGAATGGACTTAGAGATGAACACTGAAGTCAGAAGGAAGGACGTCTAGGAGTGCCTTTGTTTCTAATCGAACCTGGGTGGAAAATGTGGCTTAAGGCCTTTTAGTCATGTGGTGATATGGACTGAATTGTGTCCCCCTTTCCCACCCCCAAAGTTCATATGCGGAAGCCCTACCCCTAGATGTGATGGTATTTGGAGATGGGGCCTTTGGGAGATAATCAGGCTGTGAGGAGGTCATCAGGGTAGGACTCTCATGATGGGATGAGCGCCCTTATAGGAAGAGACACCAGAGAGCCTGCTGGTTTTTCCTTCCTCTTTCTCTTTCTCTTTTCTCCTTCTTCTCTTTCTCCCTCTTCCTCTTCCTCTCTGCCGTGTGGGGACACAGGGAGAAGGGGGCCATCTGCAACCATGCTGATATCCCAATCATGGACTTCCGGCCTCCAACAACTGTGCTGTTGTCACACAGTCCACAGTGTCTTATTATGACAATCTGAGATGACTAAGACATGTGTGTTTCCTAAGGTGAACTCAACCTGTTCTGTCATAAGGCACTCTGGAAAAATGCAGTCCTCCTCGGTGGGAAAGTTCACTGCTTGGCTGAGAACGGGCCAGAATCCATGCTGGTGAGCAGCTCTGTCATGCCGGCCAAGTATGTTCTCCCAAACTCACCAACTGCATATGCCTTGCCTTCTCCTTTAGGGAGGGGAGGGTAAAGTGATGGAAGGAAGCAAGAGAAATACATAAAAGTAGGTTCTTCCCTTGCGAGTTTCCCATTCACCAAAGGAGAAGTTAAAATGGCGAGGAAGAATTTGGAATAATATATATGTGACCATGGAATGAAATCCAGCATAAGGAAGCAAGAGTGATCTCCTGGGTATGTAAAGCCTGACATGGTGCCTGGTGCATTGTGTACGCTCAGTGAGTACCAGATGGATAAACCTGTGAGATGCATCTGTGCCTCCCTCTCTGCTCACAGAAATTCCAACGAGCTCATTAAGATAAAGAAACACTTCCATGTACACTAGTTCACACCTATGGACCCACCTCGACTGTATATCCAAGTCTACATGCAGAGAAAAGACTCAGTGAGCTACAAATGTCCTTAGAAGCTAAAGAGGAGATCAGTGTTCAGTGTTCAGTGAGGATTCTAAGGACTTTTGGCAAAGATGCTGGGAACTGGAGCCATGGCTCTGACAACTGGAAACTTCTGGGATCTTTGCAATAGTCTCCAATAATGTATTTTCCTTTGAATTTCCCTTTCCGTTCCTATTTGTTTCCATAATGATTAATAGTAAAATCCATAAAAGGCAAAGCCCTGAGAGTTTATCTTTGGAACCATCCAGGAGGAGAGCAACAGAGGGACCCCTCCCCCAGGCTTTGGGAGAGGGATGCCCAGGGTCAAGGGAGCTGTGGGATTAGTGGCAAGGAAGACTGAAGCACCTGAGCTAGCCTGGTGCAGAGAAGGGGCCCTGGCTTTCAGTGATCACAGGACGTTGGGGTTTCAAAAAATAGGACTTATGCCTAAATATGAAACACAAAGATACGACTTGTTTAAATTAAATCAGGTCTATAAAGATAGGCTCAAGGAATAGCAGTTGCATCCAGATAATGAACCCTGAGGTGAAGAAATTCAAACCTGCATGAGGAAGCAAGGGTTTATCACACCGAACTCCGGGTCTTCTCATAAAACAGGCATCTTCAAGGTGCGCATTGGCTATAAAACCATAAACTGATTAATTAGATACATGATTTGCATTAATAGACCCCTACTGGTTATAGCAATGGAGAGTTAGGAATGCAGAGTAAAAAATAATAATTGCTGAGTTTCCCTTGTTGTTGTTGTTTTAAAACTTGTCATCTTCGGTCCTTTAGTTTACTCAGGTATACACTACATGGAAAACTGCAAGATCATGGTCAAGGGTGATAGGAGAGACTATCTGTGAATTGAAGGGCAAACACAGATGTATTGAGGTTTGGTTCTGAAACATTTTTTTTAACCAATTTATTATTTTTAACTTGCAGTAACAAGAACAACTTTGAGCTCTTAAAAACACTTTTAGTTCTGACACTTTTGGAAGAAAAACAGCTTTGTTATTTTGAGTGTGAAATTCTCTACTCCAAATTCTTTCTTTCCTAAGGAAACAATTGTTTTCGTTACACAGTTTCCTGACGAAAGTTGTGTTTTCTCAAGAACACAACTTTTATGTTTTATAGGAGAACAAGGAGTGCTCTCAGGACCTGTGATGTGACACGCTCCTTCTTTATTCGACAACTTGCCTCGAATGTCACTTTTCTGGGAAATCCTCCCAATCTCCATTCCAGAGTTGGAGCTTGTCACAGTGGGTTGTTATCGTGTATTTACATGTTGCCTACCCGCTCTGGACTAAATTTCACCTTCCTGAGGGGCAGGGGCTGTGTCTTGTTTACTGTTTATATTATACCATGCACAATTCTGGCCCTAAATAAATACTGAATGAATATGTGAATTGCCAAAAGGTAGATTCTGGGTTAGGTTAAAAGGGAAAGGGAACAGATGAGGTCTTGCAGGAATCTGGAGGACCTCATGTGGCCAAATCAAGACACAAGGGATGAATAGGAGCAAGTGAGGTGTAGGGGTGGGAAGGGGAGAAAGGGGATCTCAGGAAATGCTCCAGGTGGAAGGGACGGCATTTAGAACCCAAGGAAAGTAAACACATAATGCACTCTGTTCTGCTAGACCAGGAATGTGATGTTTTTGAAAAACTTAAATATGATCAAATTTAAGTTATGAAAGTATCATTTCAATGGGGAAAAAGTGGTTAGGGGTTAGAGAGTTTCAGACTCAAAATAACAGATGATGCTTTCTTAATACAGATTTCAAAATCTGCAAAGAATTACGATCTTCTACCAGGGGGAATTTCAACGAAGCCGATCTCTGCTGGAGGTCTAACTCTGAAGAGACATCAACTGATAATTTGCTGTAAAAGCCTAATAATCATTTCCATTTTCAGGAGCTGATAGAAGCAATAAAGGAGATGGACACTGTGAACACTGATGGACACAAAATAGGGCAGCGATAAGGCAG
>NW_011888797.1:8491430-8507273 GCF_000151845.1 Pteropus vampyrus | reverse complement strand
AAACACATAATGCACTCTGTTCTGCTAGACCAGGAATGTGATGTTTTTGAAAAACTTAAATATGATCAAATTTAAGTTATGAAAGTATCATTTCAATGGGGAAAAAGTGGTTAGGGGTTAGAGAGTTTCAGACTCAAAATAACAGATGATGCTTTCTTAATACAGATTTCAAAATCTGCAAAGAATTACGATCTTCTACCAGGGGGAATTTCAACGAAGCCGATCTCTGCTGGAGGTCTAACTCTGAAGAGACATCAACTGATAATTTGCTGTAAAAGCCTAATAATCATTTCCATTTTCAGGAGCTGATAGAAGCAATAAAGGAGATGGACACTGTGAACACTGATGGACACAAAATAGGGCAGCGATAAGGCAGTGGAGGACCTTTATTTGAGTCCTCCTCTCTCTTCCTCCCTCCCGCTCTCCTATTTTCTTTCAGTGCTCACTGTGTGCTTAGTGCCAGAGATACAAGATGAAGATTAATAACGTTCTATTTGTTTCTGTCCTCAAGGAGCTCACAGCCCAGGGAGAAAAGAGCTAGCAAAACATAACTAAAAAGTAATATAAGAAATGATATATCTGGATTTCAAATGGGAAACTATATACAAAGAGTTATGTGCACTTGGTGGTACTGGCTAGGGGGATGCTTCCACAGTGAAGCTGCCCTGTTAGAATGTATAGATGTTTCTACTTCAATTGAGTGAGATATGCAAAGGGCTTTTCAGGAATTCCAAGTAGAGGGGGAGGCTTGGGAGAGAAATGGGCATGAAAGAATTACATAGAAATTACATTAGAGTGGAAAAAGACAAACTAGAATGTATTTAGGGGAATGATGAACTTAAGGTACAGTAGAATTAAGAGGAATAAAGAAAGGACCCCCAGATAAGGCTGGAAATGTGAACATGTGAACAGCGTCTGCCTTCACGTATGTCGCATGCGTTAGGTAAACGTAAAGTCCCTTCAAACTGTAAGGCACGATGTTTTGTCAGTGACCTGGGAAGTCACAGTCATGATTGATTTTGCTTGTGCCGAGCCCTCCTGAGAAGGCTTCCCAATGTTTTTCATAAAAGAAACCTCCTAGATGTTTACTTCCATAAATGAAACACTCCAGGAGAAGTCCTACCTCTTCTATGACAATGGATTGTAGTAATACTTTCTCATTCCACTTAGCATCTTGGGCCACAGTGTGGTATTTTATCTACTGATTAATTTCACGTTTCATCCTACTGCAAAGAAGGTTCGGAATGTTGTTCTCTAATTTTCCTGATTGTTTTAGAAGGGAGCAGGAGCAGTAGAAAGAGTATTGGGTCTGAGCTGCCATTTTGCCTTTGCCGTAACTCAGTTTTTGAGACTGGGCAAGTCATGCCCTCTTCTCTAGACTTCAGTTATTTCATCTATAAAACGAGTTAAGGTGCAGGTTTGGATACGATAATCTCTAAGGCTGCTTTTGACTGGTTTCTCAAATTTATTTATGAGATAGGTTAGATGAAGGAGCATTTATATCTTAGAGTTTTGCATATAGTAGGTGCTTAATGCATTTGTGCTCCCAATACGATTACTTCTTTTGTCTTGTAGACATTCCTCGTGTTTGTCTGGTATCCTCAGTGGAATTATGGGCTCTGAGAAAGGAGATAAGGAAAGGGTATTCTAGGCAGGAGTAAGACAAGACGAAAGGCTCACATATGGGAATTACTGAGACTGTTTAAAGAGAGGAGAGATGCACGGCATGCCTGAGACTTTACGTACACAAAGGGAGAGGAGCGTAGAGGGTGGAGTGAGTGAAAACAGTATTTGGGACCAAGCCGTGGATGGATAGGAAAGCTCTCTCAGAAATACGGGCCTTCACCGTGCATGGGATGGGGAGTCACTGGTGATCCGATGAAGAGGAGTGTGGTTCATGCCTATACGTGGAATAGTTCTTCCCTCCCTCTCTCTACCCAGCATCTTCCATGTGCCCACCAGCATGCTAAGCCTGGGGAATACAGAGGTGAATAACACTGTATTCAAGGAGCTCACGGCGTGTATACAAACTAGCATAGAATAAAGAATCCTGGGCTCTATGGTTAAAGACAGGACGTCGATCCATGAGGGATCAAAGGAAGGGACAGCTAATTATACTTGGGGATCGGGTGAGGGTCCTTGAATGAAATGGAAGGCAGGAGAGGGAGATGGATGAACTTAATCTGCATAACACCCTTGTGCGGAAGATATTATAAATTTCTCTTTTATCCATGGGAAACCGAGGCATAGGGATGGAAGTTAGATGGCTTCCCTGAGGTTTTATGGTTAACAAGTGGCAGAACGCAGATTTGAACCCAGAAAGCCCAACCCCAGAGATGAAGGTCTTAACAGCAGGGCCACATCTTTATTTATTTCACTAATAAAGAAAGTTCAGAGAAAAAGTGTCGCGAAGGAACCAAAACAGGGCAATAAGGTAAAGAGTGAAGAGATGGGTCAGGGTGGTGCCACTGTAATAGGATGCTTCTGGAAGACCTCATTCAGGAGGCGATATTTGAATGTTACCGGAATGGTGGGGAGGGTTAGGTTAGGAAATGATCCCAGCAGGCGAGTCTCATGGCTCCACTGGACCATTGAGAATAATGGAGAGAAAAACAACAAAAAAAATGCAATCTGCCTGGGGGCTAGATGTATGGGTCAAGAGAATGCTGAGCGGGAGGGAGATGCTTTCAAAGGAGATGTAAGCCTGGTGGCATCAGGGAGGGTGTCGGCAGTCACCTGCTTCCCAACATCACTCAGAAGCCTCCACCTCCCTGCATGGCTGCCCTGGAACCCCACCTGTCACCAGCCTCCCCAGGTCCCAGCCATTTCTGGCTAATGTTCATTGGCCTGGTGCTCTGCCTGAGAACTTAATGAGACACATAGGCAGTCTGGGCTTTGAGCTGGTACGTGTGTATATCCTCATTCTGCTCCAGCTGGGAGCCAAGCCTCAGGCAGAATGTTTGTAACCAGGTGTCTTTGGAGCGGGCGAGGCCTCTGAAGTTTGCGGCAGAAGGCTGAGGGGCTCTCCACTGGTCGGAAGACCAGAAGCCTTGTCCAGAGGGTTGTGTGGGAGGCCAGGTTTTTGGAAGGAACTTTAAGTTTCTGGCAAAGCAGATGGCAAAATAATGCGGTTCAAGCCCTGGATCAGGAATTAGAGATCAGAGTATTTATACTGTTTCTGCTGCCAGCATACTGTGTGATCATGGCCAAATAGTTTTTTTTTTCCCTGTGAGTCTTATTCTCCATGTGAAAATAGGGGCATCAGACTGAGTGAATTCTAAGGCTCCTGGCAGGTGCCTTGTTCCTGGGGTACGAGCACTGAATACATGAACTGAACGCCACACGGGGCAACTGCAAAGAAGGGGCAGCAATAAAAAAGTGTTGTTTTTTTCCAAATAATTTGATATTTCAATATTTCAAAAAATGTATCTATCACGGGGAGGAATCAGAACTTTGCGGAGTTCTGCGAGGTTTAACGCAATGTTCTGAAGATGAGAAATACATATAGGATGGTCAGGAAGTACCGTCACTGACCCTTTTCAGTGCCGAGTGTCCCTAAAGGGGTTAAGTCAGGCTTGCTAGGTCCTGCTCTGGCCCAAGTTCATATAGGGGCAGGGATGGTCTGACCTGCCTCACCAGATTCCTATTCTCAATAGAAAACTCATATTTTTTGCCGAAAGTTTTAAAACCGTGGCATCGGTCCATGCCATTGGGCTCAAGGACTCCCCAGCACATTTTGGCTTCTGTTTCCCGCTGAACCCAGGCTCTGTACTCAAGATTCAGAAGCCAGCTTGAAGAATGGAACTAGAACATGCAGACGGCTCCCTCTGATTCCCAGGAAATGTGATAGCATATGTTCCTGCAGATCTTTCAATGCTGTATTTGTTCTTCCAACTTACAGGCCTCTATACCATTCTTGTTACAACTAATGTGATTCTTTAATTACAAGGGCTGATGGCCACTTGGCCACTGGGCTAATTAGCTTCAGACTTAGCAGGCTGGGGCGGGGGGAATTAGTGGGTGCAACCAGCAGACCCATCATTAGTGCATCGCTTCTCAGAGAAAGGGAAATGGCTATTCAAATTTGGATCCTGCCTCCTTGAGCAGGTTGATTTGTCCTCTTATTCTTTTCCCTGTCTTTTTTTTTTTGGAGAGGTTCAGAGAGACAGTTTTTTTTTTTTTTTTTTTGGAGAGGTTCAGAGAGACAGGGACAGACTGCCACAAAGACAGACACAACAAACAAAAGGCACAGGCTGTCCTGGACAGCACCTGCTGGGTGCCAGCATGCTATGGAATCCCGGTTCCATGGCGCCAGCCCAGACTGCTCTCCTCCCCAGGTCTCAAAACTAGCAGTGGGTTTACCTTGAAGGCAACAAATAAAGCGGGAGATTCAGGACCTGCTTGTACACCATCCTTTGGAGGCCCTGGAGAAAGCCCTAGCAATGTGTTCACATGAGCACATGTCCTTAGTCCACTCTGACTGCCAGAAGTATCAAAGGCTGGATGGTTTAGAAACAATAGAAATTTATTTCTCATGGTGCTGGAGGCTGCAAGTCCGAGATCAGAGCTGCAGTGTGGTCGGATTCTGGCGAGAGCCTTCTCCTGAGCTGCAGGCTATTGACTACGTGTTGTAGTCTCATGTGACAGGAAGGGAACAAGCTAGCTTTCTGGATTCTTTTTAGAATCCAGGTGCTAATCTTACTTATGGGGGTTCTGCTCTTAGGACTTAATTACCTCTCAGAGGCCCCACTTTCAAATGTCATCACATTGGGGATTAGATTTCAACAGGGGTTTTGGAGAGACTCACATGTTCAGTCCATAACACCACCCTGCTATAAAATTTGCAAAGGAAGGATGTACCAACCACACTCAGTTAACACAGATGTTCCCTCGTGCTGGGAGGCTGTGGGCTTGGAGTGGCCCTGGTCCTCTTCGGTACTGGCAAAGGGGAAATTGAGATGGGAAACATATTTGGTTTTGAATTAGACATATTTATGTGGTCGTAACCATTTCTGTATGTCCTCGGTACTGCTGGTCACCCTGGTGTAGCAATGGCTTCCTGTTGTGTCAATTCGCCTTGTAGTGTGACCCAAATACAGGGCTGGGGGCTCACTGTGGTATAAGTATACTCCATAGTGTCTGGTGCTAAGGAAGCATGGAGAGTGGGAGAGAGCAAGATTTCTGGTCCAGAACCAGAAATGAGTATGGGGAATGTTCTTCTCATTAGAGGATGCAAATTTGTAAGTGAAGAATTGACTTATGTCCCATCGATGCCTCGTCAACATGAAAGTTCTCTCGTTAGAAATACACCCGATAATGCAGCATATGCAATGATAAACACCGCAGACATTTTTGGGGTGTGGTGTCTTTTTTGAAGGGAATTGTGGGTAATAGGATTATAATCACCATATTTTTAGGGAGAAAATGTATAGCAGTACCAAATGGTGAGCACACCCATAACACCCCCTATGACTAAAATCATAAACATGTGACATTACCAATACTGAAGCTAAAAGAACCTTTTACCAACTATTAATAAAATTGTTTTGATTAATTAGAGAGCAGAATAATTACTTCCCTACTCTTTCTGCAGAATGATAGTATAAAATTGCTATCACAAGAAGGTCTATCAAAGAGTATGCTGCCAAAAATTTGAGATAAAAGTATATTGTAGAAGTGGTCACTTAATAAAAATATTGTTATTTCTCTGAAGTTGTCATTTTTTAGATGTGTCATCTTTCTTTTTTACATTTTAAATTTCATTTTAAACCGAACTTTGCATTCTTTTTCTTAAAGAGGGCCCAAATCATATAAGCTACAGACCCCATAAAGTGTGGATCCATCCTATACCTCGGTCGGGGCCACCGATGCCTTCTACCTGGGTCGCCTGCAACCCAGACTCACTTCCGAGTAAATCTCAGCAGAGGTGCAGTTCCCACTCCCCTTCTATTGTCTGCAGAAGATTGGGGTGCAATCCTACTTTCAGATCTGGGCTGGGGCCCAGCACGACCGCTAGGGTCTTCTGCTCTCCCTAGGTAAGAGCTCGCCAAGGTCATTATGATGTGCCTTTTCTCTTGCAGGGACCTGTTAATTTATCCCATTATAGCTATGCTTCTCCATTCTCCAAAGGTGCCGTCCCCGGAGCCACCTAGGTCTGGAGCCAGCAGCACAGTGGTGAACGCTAAGACTTGGAAAGCAGCAGCCCCTCCCCCAGCCACTCACTAGTCTACCTGATCTCCCACCAGGTCAAGGGTCTGGGCTTCTGTCTAGGCATGATCCAATTCAGGCCAACACACACACCTGGGCTTATCTGGTCCAGGCTCCGTGGGATGTAGAAATGAGTAGAAGGCAACACTCGGAATATAGGAATAAATAAGGAAGAAGAACAAGAGGCCTGCTGTAGTGCCAGATGACAGCAAACAGAACTGCAATGTGGGAACTCCTGAAGGTTGAATGGAGGGAACAGAGGGACAGGAGAGAAAGTGAAGCCTCCTTAGGTATTCCTAATAAAAATGACGATAATATACACCTTTCGTGGATAACTATCCTCAATGAGGACAGCGATAGATTGTGAGTTCCATAAGGCAGAAGCTACACTGGTTTGTAAACATGGGTACCTGCAGCGCCTGGCTCAGAACACGGCGCACAGTAGGTATTCAACAGATCGCCGTGAAATGAATGAAATGATAAGTATTTTGAGTGCTTACTTCATGTCAGGCACTGAGAAAAATGGTCCATGTCACTTAAACCTTACAATAATCCTATGAGATTGGTGATAAGAGTATCCTGTTTCACAAATGAGAAAACTGAAGTGGGTGTAGGTTACATTGCCAAAGGTCTCACAGCCAGAAGGGGCAGGTCCTGAGCGGTGCTCAGTTTTCTTGCCTCATTCTAAGCCAGGAAAATTGCTTCCCTTTACTGAGTCCCCATCCCTAGCCAAATCCCACATCATTTGGTAGGGACCCAGGACCCTGCTGCCAGTCTTTAGGCTAGTCCCAGAGTCTTGTTGCCTGCAGAGACAGCTGTTCTAAAATGAGATCAGAACTGCCAGCTCCCAGGTGTTTGGCTATTGGCTGGGCTTGCTACCTGGCTCACCTCATCGGCTGGCAGGATATGGTCTGCTTCTGAAATTAAGGCTCTTCTGGCTGCATGGATTGAACCAACAGATCATGGCCAAGCTGTCCCGCACGACGACTTTAAATTCACTCCCTGCCACCTGCCTGGTGGGTTTCTCGTTGTCTCCAGCTTTGCCCTCTACCCTGTCCATCTATTACATCCTTAGAAGTTGCTTATAGCTTGTACCTTATAAGCATCAATGGTTTCGAACTCACCTCCTCCAATAAACTCCCAGAGGCAGGGGCTGTGTGATATATCTACCTTGACACCCTGTGCCCTGTGTGGAATCCTATACATTTAGATAGTGGCAATTTTGCTGGGTGATTCCAATCTCAGTTCTTCCCTTATTGGCCATTGATCTTAGACAAATAACTTAGCTTCTCTTTCATCAATTTCTTCATCTGTAAAACTAGGAGATAACAGTATGTACCTAATACAGTTGCTGTGGGAATCAACATAGTCAATTAATATAGAGACATAAATTGGTATCCGGCACAGAGAAGTGATATATAGTGTTAGTCATTATTACTCTTAGTGACCATACAGAACCTTCTTTCCTTCCTTTTTAGGATGGATGCTAATAGTCCATGTAATGCACTTTAATACCAAACCATTGGATGTCTGGTGTTTTACTCTGATTGTTTTTTACGGGTAAGTTTTATTGCCTCAATTACATTTTATAAACTCCTAAGCATTAAGGACTGTTTGTTAGGATGCTGGTGGTTTTTAACCTAGTTTGGGGTGCAGACTTCTTTAAGAATCTGATGACAATCATGCCTGCTCTTGCCCTGCAAATGAACATGGGTTCATGGATGCAAAGTATTACCCACCAATTTTAATAGTTTTAACCACTTCCAGCAAGGGCTCTCTAGGCAGGACTCTCTGGCCTGACTCTAGATCTGGCTCTGTCATCAATGTGCTGTGTGTTACTGGGCAAGCAACTGTCACTCTCTGGGACTTCACGCAATAAAGGAGACTAGGGGCTTGATGGATCCTGCTAGCTGGGACATTCCACATTTTTTCATGCTTTGCTTTGTCAAGAAATAACTTCCTTCTAAATTCTGTTAGATCAGATAGAAGGGGTAAAAAAAAAAAATTGGATCCTACTGCAGCTAAAAGTTTTCTCTTCTCTTTATAGTGCCTTTTAAATGTGAGAGACAGGGAAAAAGTGTCATAAATCTCCGGTAAGCCAAGAGCTTGACTAAAATAATTGTAAGATGGGGCTGGGAGTATGCTTGCCCTCCCATCTGCTGTGGCTGGAATCAGCCTTCCTCAATCCCCAAACATCAAAAGCTGAAAGGGGGCACCCCTGTATATCACCTCACCCCCACATGGAGTCGGGAGCCAATGGCTGATTTGCAGAAGGACAATCAGACCTCAGGGATCTCCCAATCTCTTGGCCTCTGTGTCTTCTCATTACTCAGACTCCATTTTTTAAAATTGCCATTCTGCTTCTTTCACCTCCAAGAGGCATGTTGGTACTGAGGAGAAAGTACTTTTGTCAGTATTTGGCCTTACTTTCTTAGACTATGAAACATCTCCCCCTCCCCCCGACCCTGACGCGGCACTTGCAGGGTGAGGCTCCATCAGGGGGACCACGACATACAAAGGTCCTGCGGCGGAGGTGCTCTGAAAGAAGGTCAGGGCAGCTGGATGCTGAAGAATGTGGTATGAGATGCAGTGGTGAGCAGGGCTCAGTTCTCACGGAACCCTGAACTTCCTGTACAGTATTTTAGTGCCCAAGGGAATTAGGAAGCCTACTGATAGGTTTCAAGTATGGGTAGGTATGGGGATGGCGGCTTAAGTTCAATGACAGACTAGAAAGCAGGATGTCTTAGAGGAGCTGGGACATGACAGGTTACTCAGATAAGGCTCAGGCACCAGGTAATAGGCACTAGGTGGGGGCTATGACCTAGGAAGCAGGCAGAAGCCTGGCTTATAGCGCTGAGACAAAGGTTAGCAAGAAAAGTAGCAAAAGCATCCTTAGGTTGTAATTAAACTAGAGATTCTTGAAACATCCCTCCTCCTTCCTAGGGAGTGGATCAACTATGGCCGGCACCTGGATGAGGACCAGTAAGTCTGCAGGGGAAGGTCAAAAGACACCAGCTGGGGACTGGAGGGCTGCAGGATGGGACATGGAGAGTTTAGAGCTTGAAATCAGGGCGTGTCCTCAAGGACCTGGGCTTTGTCCTATTTTTGAGATGCTATGGGGGGTTAAGGGGATAAAGGGAAGGGAGAAATGTGTGAAGGTGGATGGCTGGTGCATGGTAAAGTGGCTGTTCTAAGATTGTTTAAAAAGCACTGCGGAAGAGGCCCACTGCCTTATTTTTAGTGCATTTGCATTCAGAATCTCCCGAGCTAAGAGCTTGCCATGGTCATTATGATGTGCATTTTCTCTTGCAGGGACCTCTTAATTTATCCCATCATAGCTATGTTTCTCCATTCTCCAAAGGTGCTTAATAGACGTCTTAATTCTGCTTCCTTTAAATCTGAGCTATGGGAAAGGCCCTGTGAATTACTGGGTCAGGACCTTTCTTCCCATTCTGTCTCCCGAATTTCTTCCACCTTCGGTTGTCACAGAACCATTATCACCTGCCTGGAGTAATCTCCATTAGCTAAAGGGCACATTAGCATAGATGACTTTCTTAGATGCATATCTTTAGGAAGCAGTTCCACCCAGCATAGGGCCCTAAGGGGGCAGGAGATAAGGAGGATTCATTTTAGTGAGAGGCAGTGTGATCTCCTAGAAAGACACAGGACTCTAGATTCTGGTTCTCATTATGCCATTTCTCATCTATTTATTCATGTAAAAATATTTGCTCTAGTATTTTTGAAGTGCCAGACATGGATTCTTAAGGTCCTGTAATAATGATGTGGTTGTCATATATACTTATTTTAGTACCTTGATTTATTCAATTAAAGTTGTTAAAAGACTTCAAGGGAAAATAGAATTATATTTCAGTCTGGGGTACATCAAGAAAGTCTTCATGGAAGAGTTAGCATTGAAACTAGGCTTCAAAGAATGGAAAGGGTCTGAGCAACTCTTGATGTGTCACCTGGAATCTGTTACTTATCCTTTCTATGTCATAGTTTCTGGCCACATAAAATGAAGAAGCTTGCATCTAGGTATGTAAATCGGTCAACTTGTAGAGAGCAGCTTTGTGAGGGAGGGACTGAGATCGATATGAGGGATAAAGATGGGATGGATGGCATCTCTTAGTAAATAACCCCCAAAGATATCACAAATATGAAGCATCAGAGATCATCACAAAGCCGTCTGTTTACCAACTTCTGGCTTTCCCAGACATGCCCAAATCTCTATTGCAGGACCGAGGTCAGCACCCCACCCCCTCTCCTCTGGGGATCATTGTTGATTAGATTAAACTGCTAGTATCTATGATGTGTTTTCAGTGTTTGTGCCTAGTCTTGAAGTGTTTTACAGACGTGACCAACACCATCATGTCTGGTTAAGGAAAAAATCAGAGTGTGTGGAAATTCCCAGCAAAAAAGTAAGCTTAATTATGGAAGGAATGAAAGTAGAAATCATTTAAAAGATTGTGGTGATAAAATGATAGATGTTGCGATCTATATATGAGATAATCTAACCCAAAGGGTAGAATGCACATCATAAAGCATGCGCAAGTGGCTATGTGAGTGCAATTGTCACTGATTGGGAAAAGCAATATTGGCGACCCTATTAGAGCAGCTGCGATTTGTCAGACCATTTCTAAGTGCTCTCAATGGACATTAAGTTATTTCTCCCGAAAATCCTTGGGAGGTAGGGGTCACTATGATCAATACCCATTTTACAGATATGGAAACTGAGTCTTAGAGTGGTTAAACAACACACCCAGAGTTGCTCAGTTAGAAAAAAAGCATTCTCTCGCCCTCCTCCACTTACAAAGAGACACAGTTTAATATACTTTGAGTCTGTACTATGCGCCAGACACTGTTCTAAGCTCATCTACTTACCTATTTCATTTCATCCTCGCCACAGCCTTATGGGGTAGGCTCTAATTATAGCTCTCATCCTGAGATTGAGAGAAGTTGTGACATGGCCAAGGAGTCAGAGCTGAAAAGTGAATCCTGCCTGCCAAACTTTGACGCGTCCCTTTACTTCGAAGAACACAAAGGCAGTTTGATGTTTATGTAGAGAGGGGGTGCCAAACAGAAACACTCAAGAGTTAAAACCCAAATGGCTTTGGGGCAGAGGGCTCAGAACAGGGCCAGCAAAAGTTTCTCTAGGATTTCTTTCAGCTTCCCCTCTACGCTTCAAAAAGGAGAGCAGATGTGGGGCCACAGTGAGCTGTGTGTAGCTTTTGAAGCGAAGACTGAACCGGGATGTGAAGGCTGGCTCTGGTGTGCAACCAACTGCTGACTTCGGGCAAATTATTTTTACTGCAATACGTCTATTTCCTCATCTGGAAAATAGAAAAAATAAGATCTGCTTTCCACTTACTTCACGTCGGTGTTTTTTAGATAAAAGACTGAGTTATGTGGAATGCCATGATTCATTGCTATGGGGGAGAGAGAGCCCAAGCGTGAGTGACTGACACCTGCAAATTCACTCGCTCGCTCCCTCATTCACTCAGTCATGGGATCACAGACTCTTATTACTAGCTGAAAGGGCTCTTAGAGGCTTTACCCAAAGCAGGAGTCCAATCTAAAATATCCCTGAGCAATCTTTTATGCAAACACCTCCAATGGGAGCTAAATACTGACATCTCAAGGATGTTCTTCCCATTGGTAAACAAAACAAAACAAAACAAAACAAAACAAAACAAAAAAACGGTGTCAGTGAAGAAAGTTATCTTTCTATTTAACTGGAAGTTGCCTCTCAGTAGCTTCCTCCTACTCTTCTTATTTTATTCATTAAAATTTTTGACTATTCATGACTTGGTAGCTATGTACTAGATACTGTAGAAGACTCAAAAAAAAAAAACATCCATTGACATGGCCCTTGATGAGCTTCTAATGTATCTGAGGATATAAGATGAGCTTTCCTAAAGATTCACACAGCCAATGAAAAGAAATAAGGGTTACCAGAAGGCTGAGCCCTGCAGGATCCACATGGAAAGTACAGAGAATAAGTGCCAGAGAGACTCAACGGAGAAAGAGTGGCCACTGTGGGCTGAGTGGCCGGGGAGCCCTGCTGGTGGTGGAATTTCAGGGGAGCCTTTAAAAGAAGAGTAAGATTTAAATAGGCAGAGAGGAGAGGAGAGAGATTCTGGGAAGGAAGAATAGTAGGAACAAAATGCAGGGACAAGAATTCAGAGAGGCCGTGCAATTTGCCCTTCAGAATTATCCCCACAGTGAAGAGGTGAAAGATCAGATCGAAGTTTTCTATAGATTTCAAGTGAGAGAAAAAAACTTGGCAAACTAGATAGTGAAGAGCCTAGAATTGCAGCTCCAAGGGCTTGAGGATTTAGTGGAAGGTAATGTGCCTGGTGGTTAAAATCTGGAAACTAAGAGTCACATTGACTGGTGTGAATCTCTGCTTTCACTTCTCATAGCCTGTGGCCCGGTGCAACCTCTTTAATGTCCACAAACCTCACTTTTCCATCTAGAATGTGGAGTCAATAATGACACCCAACTTACGGGATTGTTGAGAGGATCAAAAGAGACACACACGCAGGTAAAATGCTTAGCCTGGTCCAGGTGCCTACTGAGCAGTTAATTAGTGTGGCTGCTATTGTTGTTTTTGATGCTGTGTTGTTTCACCTACGCTTTCAGAAATGTGGAATCGCTAAACCTCTGTAAGCTTCGAGTTAGCAGATTTTTCTTCCTGGGCTAAGCCATTTATTTCACTAAGACCCAACCTGGTAATCAGACTATTCTCTTTTCATTGTTCCAGATCCTTTTCTTGCCGAGATAGTAACTACGCCTCAGATGGCCAGGAGGCATCTTAGCTAAAGGGAAGAGAGAGAAATTAACAGACCAGAGGGAGAAATGTAGGCATTAATCTCAGCTCTGTCACCTTGCATGAGTCACCTACCCTATCTCGCCCCATTTTCCCCATCTGTCAAGTGAGAATCTTCATCCTGAGAATCACTGAAGTCCATCTTCTCTTGCGCCCTGTGGGTCTGGCTGCAATACCCACATAATCATGATTCAAATGAACTCTTGTGTTTGTCTAGCACTTTTTTATGCTTCATGAATCTCACCCACATCTCATCACAGCCCCGTGAGATACCCAGGGCGACTGCTCTTAATCTCCTCTGACAGGTGGGAAAACTGAGCTCTAGTGGGGAGAAGTGACTTGCTAGTGAACTCAGAGCCATTGTCTGGATTTGGGTTTTCCATTCTCTGGCTGATTTCATTCCAGAGAATCTTAAACAAAACAAAACAAAACTAATGTTATTTTGTAAATTGAAAGTTGTTTTCCTTTTTCCAAATGAAACGATCTATTTAATTTCTCCTCTATCAGCAATCTTTGTCTCTAATTCCCATAAACTTTTTTCACTGCAGTTGTCGAAATTTCAGGTTGTGTGCAGTATAAATATTAATTTGACTAATGAGACTTGAAAACTATCTGATCACATTTTCCAGTTTTACGGCAATATAGAAATTAAAGAAACATGCAAAGATTGAAATAATAAAACAGCATTAGATATTTCTTTCTGAAGAAATTCCCGATAAAGGCTGAGACCTCTGGGTGGGTGGGAAGATAAATATGTATACTCGTCTAAGCTAGTTAAGTTAAACTTGAAAACATACTTATTTGAAATATTGAAACTTGAAAACATAAAGGTTTAAAAATATGAAGACTGGAGAACACAGATGAGGTGTCGAGTTGTGCCTTTGTCACTTACCAGGTGTGTGATGTGAGAGAGGTATTTAAACTTCCTGAGCTTCAGTTTTATTATCTTTAAAGTGATGATACCAGTAGCAACTACCTCATAGGGTTGGATATAAGATCAAATAAGGCAATTAGTATAGGGTATCTTCATAATGTTTGGTACACACTAAGAGCTGAGAAAGCTTAGCTGCCATTAATATTAGTTTAAGATCTAAGATGCACTCGTGTGTGAAAGTCTTTAGGGCCTTCGCCTCTGAGCCCAGGGCCCTCAGCTGAGCTTCTGACCTACATATCTAACTATCCATTCAATATCTCTTCTTGAAAGCCTTATAGGCACACTGAGCTCAGCAGATCCAAAAGAAAACTAACAATCTCTCAGTTTTTCAACGGCACTACTCTCCATCTAGTTGCTCAGTCAAAAAGCTGAGAATAATCCTGGACCTTTCCCTCCTCCTCCTGCTGTACAGCCAGGCAATCATCAACCCTGTTAATTCCTAAACATCTTTCAACTCTATTTTCTTCTACATCTATTGCTCTCACGCTAGCTTAAAGATCACCTTGTCTCACTTGTAATGCTGTCATTGTTTCTCCTCATCCTTTCCTGCTCATCCCTAATCCATTCTTCACAATCAGCCAGATGGACTTTTAAAGTCAGTTCCAGGCTATTTATTGGTACCCTTGCAATCCCTCTTTACATATTGACGAATTTCAGACCACAGTCTTGTATGTCAACTTCATCTACAACCTATTCTTGCCTCTCCACTGTGGTTTCATCTCATGGCTCTAGGTGTTTTTTTTTGGTTTTTTGTTTTTTAATTTAAATTAATAGACTTTATTTTTCAGAAGATCTTTAGGTTTACAGAAAAATTAAGCATATAACACAGAGTTCCCATATATCCCCTCTCTTTGCACAGTTTCCTTTACCATTAATATCTTGCATTAGTGTGGTAAATTTGTTAAAATGAACCAATATTGATGCATTATTAACCTTAAGTCCATAATTTACATAAAGGTGAACTCCTTGCATTGTGCTATTCTGTGGGTTTGACAAATGCATCGTGTCACGTATCCATCATTACAGTATCGTACAGAATAGTTCAACTGCTCTAAAAATTCTTCTGTGTTCCACCTTTCCCTCTCTCTTCCCCTCTCCTAAACCCCTGGCCACCACTAATCATTTTACTTCGCTATAGTTTTTCTTTTTCCAGAATGCCATACAGTTGATATAATACAGTACACAGCCTTTTTAGATTGGCTTCTTTCATTTAGCAATATGCATTTAAAGCCCCTCCATATATTTTTGTGGCTTAATAGCTCATTTCTTTTTATTGCTGGATAATAATATATTGTATGAATGTACTATCGTTTATCCATTCACCTCTTAAAGGACATCTTGGTTGCTTCCAGTTTTGGGCAATTATGGAACAAGCTGCTATAAACATTTGCATGTGGGCATCTACGTGGACATAAATTTTCAACTTTTTGGGGTAAATACCTAGGAATTCTATTTGCTGAATTGTGCAGTACGACTTTGTTTAATGTTGTAAGAAACTACGAAACTATCTTCCAATGTGGCTGTTTCGAATTTCCACTAGCAATAAATGAGAGTTCTGTTGCTCCATATTCTTTCCAGCATTTGGTGATGTTAACGTTTTGGCTTTTAGTCATTTTAATTAGGTCTATAGTGGTATTTCATTGTTTTAATTTGTAATTTCCTAATGATATATAAATTTGAGCATCTTTTCATATGCTCAGTTACCATTTGTATATTTTTTTGATGTGGTAGCTGTTCAGATCTTTCGCCAATTTTTAAATGTTTCTTTTCTTATTGTTGACTTTCAGAAGTTCTTTGTATATTCTGGATAAAAGTCCTTTATCAGATGTGTATTTTGCAAATATTTTCCCCTAATCTATGGCCTGTCTTTTCA
>NW_011888797.1:8487673-8490210 GCF_000151845.1 Pteropus vampyrus | reverse complement strand
TACTCTTGATGAGGATAATAGTTTTCTCAAAGTTTTAGTCTTCGCTTCCAGGGGCAGGTTGGGATAACAGAGGTGAGGATTGAAGGATCGAGTCTTTTATCTTTTAGTAAGATCTGTAAGGAGAAATCTGGCAGTTTCTAGAAGGCAAGAATACTTTGACCCTACTGTATTTAACTCTGGGACATTAGTCAAATATTGAGACTACAGAAAAACTGCCAAACAACATTCTGTCACATGCTAACATGCACGCCTGAGTTCCTTTCTCCAAACCCCCAAGTTTCTTACCATAACTTATTAAGATTCTGCAAGTCAGGCCCTGGCTTTCTCCCCAAACTCCTCGTCTACCAATTTCCTTCAGCACAGTCTGTTCTGGCCACACTTGCTCCATGCAGTGGGTCATACACGCCACACCTGAGGTGCCTTATGGTCTGTGTTTTCTCTGTCCTCTCTGTCAGGGACACTTGTCCTTTAGACTGTTATATGGTTCAGTCACTTCATGCAGGTTTCTGCTCAAATGAGACCTCCACAGAGTGGTCCCCCTTGGCCACCTTTAGCCACACCCCCCCTACTCTCTAGCCTCTCATCCTGTTCTTAGCACTATTTGTGTATTGTCTAACTCAGCTCCCTTGAATATATGCTTCATAAGAGTGGGTGGATGTCTTGTTTGTTTCTATGTCTTCATTGCCCATAACAGTGCCTGGACTGCCCTAGGCATTCAGGAAATATTTGTTAAAGATTCAAGTCACTAATTACTCTGCCAACATTGATCAAATGCTTGCTATGGATCAGACCTCTTACTACCATCTCTATATTTTATTTCGAACACTTCCCAAGTCATTTTGATTCTATGAAAGAAATTGTTACCATCAGATTGTTAGAGGCCCTAGGACAGAGCTGGGCACAAACTGAGGACACAATGATGATAGACTAATCTCTATGGGACTTTCGCTTTTAGGTTGTTCCTTTGAGCTGAGTACATCTACATAGAACCTATAGAATTAGGGGTGGCAGCAGCTTTTAATAAGATGGTCATTCTTACACTAATTTTTCTCAGCTGCTTTTTATTTTAATTCATTCTAACATTCTCTTTTCTTTTGTACTCCCACTGAGGTATCTTCATTGAGCAGATGTCTTCATCAGAACAGACGTCTTTACCGAACTTTCTGGGATGGGTCTGAACTCTCTCTCCAGAGACTGTCATTAATTTAGCCCATTACAACATGTACAAAGAGTTAGCAATTTCCTTCCAACATACTCTACCAAGCATTTGTCTATGCCCTATTTTGTCGTCTGCTGTACTGAGTAATTACAAATTAAAAAAAAAAAAATCCTAGGGGTCCTCACAGTTTTTCTTTACCCTGAGTCATTTTGATTCCAAAAGAAAACATGCAGGTGCACATAAGTCTGGATTTTAGAAACATAACCTAATGAGATTCACTCTTTAGATTTACTCCAGCCACGTGTGTGTGTGACAGGATGGGGTATGTGTATAGGTGGGGTGGGGCTAGTGCCACAAGACAGAAACCAGAGAGAGGGATTCCTAGTTGACTTAACAAAGGGGTACTGAAAACAAGGGGGTCATATACAATTAGAATCTTTCTAGGACATCATAAATTCAAACACCAGGCACACCAAGTCAACCCCCCAAGCCCAGGGTTCCAGAGATAAGGACGAAGTGAGGGTCTTGAAGCCAAGAACTGACAGCTTGCCTCAGATGGATGGGAGAAGGAGGAGATCAGGATGGGAATTCTAGTGCTCTCGATGTTGTTGTTGTTGTTGTTGTTGTTTATTTTTTCTTTTTTCTTTCTTTGGCGTAGAAAGGTTATGAGCAGAGTGAGGTGGGCCGAAAGCAGGAAGACTAATTACATTTTTTTGGAAGGACTTTTGATATTTCTTATGACCACCGCAACAGTCATATTGAAATTTGAATCTAGATGTAGAGTCTCTGAAGAATTTTAACATGTATTATTATGTGTGACTAATTCTGCTAGTTAAAATGATTATATTGTCTCATTTTGTAGCTGAGAACACTAAGATACAGAGAAATTATGCAACTCGCCCAAAGTTACGCAGATAGAACATGGCTGACTCAGGATTCAAGCAGAGTTCTATCTATTTGGAAGCTCTTTTCTTTTTACTTACTCCATAGGTATTTACTTAGTATTTACCCTATATCAGACACTGTTGTAGATGCTTAGGAAATATCAGCAAAACAGAAAGACAGGGCACCTGCTGTTCTGGATCTTACATTCTCTCTGTCATAACTGTATTATGTAGACCTTCTCAGTAGGATCTTGAGAATGGTCGTACACTGTGCAACGATATAGTATATCTGTTCATTGAGGAGGTACTTCCCAAACACACTTAATAATAAGAAGAAACAGCACTTATTCAAGATTATGTGCCAAGCATTGCTAGAAGTACTTTCAAGTCATTATCTAATTTATCTTCACAATAACCCTCTGAGGAAGGCACTACTGCCACCATTTTACAGATGAAAATATTAAGGCTCGAGGAAAATGTTTAATTGGTTCACA
>NW_011888797.1:8483023-8486693 GCF_000151845.1 Pteropus vampyrus | reverse complement strand
TAAAGATAATAAATAAAAATAAAAATAAAGATAAAGAAGAAGGAATGATTAAAGAAGGATAGATAATACCTGATGGAATAGAAAATACAGATATTAGTATATTATTCAGCATTTAAAAATGACCAATCGTAGGTTTTTCCACAGTACTTATTATTGCCTATTATCTTGGGATTCATATTAGCATTGTCTTGCCCTCTCAAAAATGTCATAACATTCCAAATATTATGAATCCAAAGAGACCCACACTGAGACATAATATAATTAAATTGTCAAAACCTAAAGACAAGAAATCTTAAAAGTGGAAAGAGAAAGACAACTTTTTATGTACAAAGGAACCCCCATAAGACTAAGAAAAGATATTTCAGCAGAAACTTTACGGGCCAGAAGAGAATGGCATGATATATTATTTAAAACACTGAAAGATAAAAAATTGTCAACTAAGAATACTCTACACATCAAAGTTTTCCTTCATAATTGAAGAGACGGTTTTCTAGACAAGGAACAGCTGAAGAAATTCATCACCTTAGACCAGCCATATAAGAAATATTAAAGGGGCTTCTTTAAGCAGAAATGAAAGAATAGTAATTAGCAACAGGAAAACATAAAAGGTAAATATATAGTTAAATACAGAATACTCTAATGTTGCAATAGTGGTGGGTATATCACTTATAAATGTACTATGAAGTTAGAAGAGAAAAGTATTACAAATAACTATAACTGCAATAATATGTTAATGAATACACGAGGTAAAAAGATGTAAATTATGACATCAAAAACAAAATGTGGGGGAAGAGAGTAAAAAAAGAGTTTTGGAGTCCATTCGAGGTTAAGCTGTTAACAGCTTAAAATAGACTGTTACAAATATAAGGTATTTTATGTAAGCCTCATGGTAATCGCAAAGCAAAAACCTACAGTAGGTACACAAAAGATAAAAAAAGAAATGAAACTAAGCATACTACTAGAGAAAATCAGAATATCACAAAGGAAGAGAGCAAGAGAAGAAAGTACCATGGGAATCACAAAACAGCCAGATTATAATCAACAAAATGGCAACAGTAAGTCCATACCTATCAGTAATTATTTTAAATGTAAGTGCACCAAATGGATTCGAAAGACATAGAGCGGCTGAATGGATGAAAATCGAGACTTGACTATAGCTGCCTACAGCAGACTCACTTCAGCTTTAAGGACACAACGGACTGAAAGTGAAGTGATGGGAAAAAAAGATCTCTCATGCAAACACAGAAACCAAAAGAAAGCTAGGTAGCTATGCTCATGCCAGACAAAACAGACTTTAAGTCAAGGATGTAGTAAGGGACAAAGAAGGTCATTAAATAATGGTAAAGAGAGCAATCCAACAAGAGGATATAACATTTGTAAATATTTATGCATCCAACATCGGAACACCGAAATAAATAAAGCAAATATTAACAGGCAAGAAGGGAGAACAAACAGCAATACAATAACGGTATCAAACTCTAATACCCTACTTCCAACAATGGATAGATCACTAGGACAGATAATCAATAAAGAAACATTGGATTTCAACTATACATTAGATTAGATATACTTAACACATATTTATAGAACATTCAATCCAATAGCATCAGAATACAAATTCTTCTCAAGCGCACATGGAAAATTTTTCAGATGGAGAATTATTTAGGCCGCAAAGCCACCTAAATATCCATTGATGGATAAATGAAGATGTGAGATTATCTCTATCTCTATCTCTATCTCTATCTCTATCTCTATCTCTATCTCTATCTCTATCTCTATCTATCTCTATCTCTATTTATATCCATCTATCTAATCTATTTATCTATCTATCTATCTATCTATCTATCTATCTATCTATCTATCTATCTATCTATCTATCTATCTAATCTATATGAGTAAGAAGGAAATCCTGCCATTTTTGACAGCATGGATGGACTTTGAGGTCATTATACTAAGGGAAATAAGCTAGAGAAAGACAAATATTGCATGGTATCACTTATATACAGAATCTAAAAAAACAAAGAGTCGAACTCACAGAAACAGAGAGAAGAAAAGTGGCTGCCAGGGGCTGGGAGTGGGGGGAAGTAGGGAGAGGTTTGTAAAAGAGTCCACACCTCCAGCTATAGATAAGTAAGGTCTGAAGATCTAATGTAAAACATGGTGACTACAGTTAATAACACTGTATTATATAAGTAAAATTTGCTAACAGAGTAGAACCTAAATGTTCTCACCAAAACAAACAAACAAAATAAATACATGGGGTGATGGATGTATTAATTAATTAGATAGTGGGCATCCTTTCACGACATACACTACATCAAGTCACAATGATGTACACATTAAATATATTTCATAAATTTATATATTATTTTCTTCTTTATATTTTCTTAGGTTTAATCTGTTTTTTGGTAAATCTTTTGAGAATGGTATGTAAAGCTCATTGGTTTTCAAGATTTTTTTCTTAACAGATGTATTCAAAGCTATAAATTTCCCTCTAAGTATGGAAATTATTTTCATTATCATTCAGTTAATTTCCGTTGTGAAATTTTTTCTTTGACACGAGGGTCATGTAGAAGCATACTGCTTAATTTCCAATCATGTTGGGATTTTGCAGTTGTCTTATAATTACTAATATCAGGATCACCACCTGTATCTCCAGAGAACCTACTCTGTCGGAATTCAGCCCATTAAATTTGTTGAGACATTCTTTATGGTTAGGCACGTTGTCGGGTTTAGAAAAAAATTTTTTCTGTATGTCCTTGAAAAGGCATGCATTTTGCATTTTCTAAATGCATGTTTTATATTTTTATTATTTCTAAAATTAATTAAGTCTCTGTTATTTCCAAGTTACCATACTGGGTGCTGGGGATTAAGAGCTTTATTTAAAAGCCATAGTGCCCAAAGTGGGTCCTGTGTCAGCTTTCTGCATCCTCAATATGAAGTTAGGCTCTTGCCTTTGACTTTAACATTAAAATAGCCTCGTTCCTCTAATTAACTTAGGAAAACAAATTCTCATAATTTTTCCACAGGTTTCTGCAACTGATCAATAATCTTCATATTCATGTTTTTTTTATCAATGTACTCATGGTTCTTATATCAGATTTTCTTTTTTTAAAATCACTTTGAGTTGTCTTCGTAGATGCAGGTATCTTACCTATGTGTTTCTTTATTTTTCTTTTTCTTATTTATTATTATTATTTATGCCTACAGCACCTGGTCTTCCTAGGTGATCTCCCATCCAAGTACTAACCAGGCCTGACCCTGCTTAGCTTCTGAGATCAGACATCGGGCTTGTTCAGGGTGGCATGGCTGTAGATCATGGACTGTGGCTCCACCAGGACATGAACCCAGGATCTTCTGCGTGTAAAGCAGACGTGCTAACCTTTACACTATGAAACCATGTCCACCTATGTGTTTCTTAATAAATTCTATACCGCAATTCACCCCCCACCAAAACAAAAGCCACAGTGCCTATTCTTAAGGACTTTACATTCTAGCTTTCATCCCAATTTGAAAAACAGGTTTATGCCCATTATATCACTTATATGTGGGGTATAAATCTAAAAGGAACAAACAAACATTTGACAAACAAACAGAGGCTCATGAACATGGACAGTAGACTAGTGGTTAGCAGAGGGCAGGGGGAGGTGAGAAGGTAGATGGAGTAAAA
>NW_011888797.1:8464064-8481698 GCF_000151845.1 Pteropus vampyrus | reverse complement strand
AAACATTTGACAAACAAACAGAGGCTCATGAACATGGACAGTAGACTAGTGGTTAGCAGAGGGCAGGGGGAGGTGAGAAGGTAGATGGAGTAAAAGGGGTAAAATATGTGGTGACAGAAGGAACTCTAACTATGGATGGTGAACACAATACAATATATATGATTTACTATTGAGTTATATACTTGAAACTTACTGGATTTTGTTAGCCAATGTCATAATAATAATAATAATAGAAGAAAAATAAGTTTATGAAGGTAACAAAACCAGCTATATCTAACAAAAACAAATGTTTTGTTTTATTTATACCGCTTCCCCCGTAAATATCTATTACTAATCTTAAGCATATAATTAGGGCAAAGTTACACACTATATTTAGAATATACATAGTATATATTATATGTAATATATAAATATTATATTTTGAGAATATATATGTGTGTATATATATACGTATACATACATACTGGCAGAATTGCTGGAGCCAGGGTTATGGCAGTTGGAAGGTTCGAGGCCAAGTGAAAGGCCTTGTAACTGACATGAACTGACACCCACCTCAGAACAAAATAGAAAACCAGAGCAATATCACACAAAGCAGAAATTAGTGCTTCCAGCAAAGATTTGAGAGATTTCAGGAGTAATGATCTCTATTCGATCCCCATTTAACTCCTCTGTTCGGCTGCTACAAAGACATTTGGATCATGGAGGATGACAGGTTATCACAAACTTAATCGAGTGGTGCTGCATCTTCCAGTTATGGTTCTGGAAATTGCATCTTTACTGGAACAACCCAATACAGTTCCTGGCACACAGAGATATGACCTAGCAAGTGCTTTCTGTCCCATCTCAATTAGGAAGCAAAGCCAGAATCGGCCTGTGTGTACTTAGCTGGTAAAGCACTATACCTTTACTGCCTTGATCCAGGGCAAAGCCAGCTCTCTTGGTCTTTGTCACTGTGGTCCAGAGGGGCCACAGTTATTCTCAGAAGCTACTTAATATCGCCCTGCTCTGTTCCATTGATGACATTATGCTAATTGGCTATGGTTAGCAGGAAATATCAAACGCCCGGCTGCCTTAATAAGATATACCCGTGTCAGAAGGTAAAAAGCAAATCGCTGTTAAATTTCCAGTGTGTATCACATCGATGGAGTTTCTAGGGTCCAAGGGCCCCAAGCTCATCAGCATTACGCCATGGAAGTCAGAGCCCGGTCGCTGTGCCTTTCATCATCCTCCACAAAGAAAGGAGCACAGCACTTGGCGGACCTTTTTGTTCACCGCAGGCAGCATACATCATATCTGGTCACGCTCCTCTGACCCATTTACTGAGTAACTCATGAGAATGACAGTTTTGAATGGGGCTTAGAGCAAAATGAGGCTTTGTATCAAGACCCATCTGTGGTGCAAAGCATGACAGAGCTTTTTGATGCAACAGGCCCAGTGGTATTGGAAACAACTATAGCAAACAGTGATACTAGATGAAGCCTCTGGTGAGCCCCAAAAGGTGCCTGACTCCCAGGGTTTGTAATGAGGGCTTCTTCTGTGACGATTATTCCCTATTTGAAAAGCAGCTACTGGACCCCCAGTAGAAACCTAATGTGTAGCCATGAGACACCAAGTAACAATGAGACCTGAGCTGCTCATTGTGACCTGGATGTTATTTGACACTCTGAAGCATAATTGGTACACATAGCAGCATTTCATTGTCAAGTAAAAATGGAATATATGGGACCACGCCTAAATTGCAGATCCACGCTGATGCATGAGCAGTGGTTAATGGTTGGATGGGTGGCTGCTTGAGGGAAAGAACTGGATGGGAAGATTGGGACAAAGAGATCTGTAAGGAAGGGATGGACCTGGACCTCCCAAATAGGTAGAGAGAGTGAAGATATTTATATCCTCCACGAATTCCTGTCTGAAGGCATCCATTGCTGTAGAAGCTCTTGTAAATCAGATGGCCAAGAGAGAATGTCTTGTAATATTGGTCCCTGGACACCCCGGGGTTTGCTCAGTGTGTCTGTATACAAAGTGAGCATGGCAGCCAAGATGGAGGCTATGCATGGTCTCAGCATTGTGGACTTCCCCTCTTTGATGCTGGCCTGGCTGTGCCATACTAAGTATCTGATTTGTCAAGACCAGAGGCCAACTTGAAGCTCTGGATATGGCCCCATTCCGGGAGGGACCAGTCAGGTATCTGTTAAAATGTTGACATCACTGCATCCCTCCCTTCACAGATAGGGTACCCCTTTGTTCTATGAGGGACCGTCACATATTCCAAGGATACATTTTCCTTCCCTGCACAAACTGCTCTGTTGGCATCAATATCCCTTGTTCAAAATTACATTCTTCATTATCCATACCATGATATCTGAAACACCACCTTCTTTGACTGGGAAACTCATTTTATAGAAAAGAAAGTGTCTTCATGGACTCATATTCATGATCTTCACTGTCCTTACCAGTTTCCCCATTATGCAGAAGCAACTGGCTTGACAGGATTATAGAATGGTCACTAAGGTCTCATTTATGGCACCATATGAGAGCCACACCCTGGGTGGTTGGGGTACTATCCTACAGGATGTGATAAATACTGTAAACCAGTAGCTAAATCACAGAGCCAGAAGGCATCGGTCCAGGGGAGAGGGGAACAGACACTCACACTATTATACCTAATAACCCATCCAAAGAACTCTTTCTTCTTGTCCCAGCAACCTTTGGCTTGGTGGGCTGGTAAGTACTATGACCCAAGGAGTAATGTTTCCACCAAGTACAGTCGTGGTTCTAATGATTTGTAAACTGAAATTTTCCTTTTACCTTTTTGGACTCTTTATGTCGACAGACCAACAGAAAAAGAAAGGATCCCTATACTTAGAAGCACGATTGCTCAATTCCCATGGGAAATTGGGTTGCTGCTACACAATGAGGCCTTGCTTAAAATACAAGGGATTTACTGAGGCGCTCCTAGAATCTCCATGCCCAATCTTCGTGGTCAGTGGAAAACAGTGGCAACCTAATCAAGCAAGACCTCTCAAGATTCGGGTCCAATTGAAATGAAAGTTTGGTCAAGATTCCCATCTTCCTAAAGTAGTGATAGAATGTAAGGGAAATGGAAAAAATGGTGAAAGAAGGTGGCTATGATTACCAACTAGCCGGTGTGAGGAAGGCAATGCGTTCTGTTTAAGTGTATGGTTTCTCTTTTTACCTCCTCCCTGATCCCAGATACCTTAATATGAAGGATGCTGGTTACGGCTAACATTTTAAATATTAGGTGAAAGTGAGCTAACACTACTATGGAATGATATGATAAAGGATGGGGTGTCTACAGCCATGCCACCCTGAATGTTCCCGATCTCATCTGATCTTGGAAGCTAAGCAGGGTTGGCCTGGTTAGTACTTGGATGGGAGACCACCTAGGAAGACCAGGTGCCATAGGTGATTTTTTTTTAAAAAAGGATGGTGTGTGTGTATCTCCTAGGTTAAAGATAAAAACTTTCCAAGATTAGGACAATAAGTCCGATATTTTCAATTTTATTAAATGCTTTTCATGTGCCAGATACCATGCTCTGTGCTGGAGATGCAAAGGTTGAAGAAAATAGTTCATAATCTAGTTCGACAATCCCCAAATTTGGAAAATATAAAGAAAGGAAAAATTGACTAACAATCATATGACCCTAATACAAAACTTAATATTTTAATGTATTTCTTTTATTTCTTCTTTTTCTTAAAAAAATTAATATTTAGTTCATATCATAAGGACACACTTACACACTGCTTTCCCCCATTGTACTGGATGTCTTCATTCAGTCTCTCCTGATCTGCTTATGCTCACTTTCTCCCTATTCTGTTACTTGAAAGGTTGGTTAGTGTGGATGCCATCAAAAGCCTTGCTTGTCCTCCAGCTTCTACTAGCGTTAACCAATGGGAAATTATGGAACGTTACTGGGGAGCTGAAGGGGAATGCTATTAGAATATTTATTATCCTGGATCCCCTCCCCGGAGTGTGGCTTCAGGATGGCTGTGTCCCTCGGCTTAAAGAAGTCACACGTGGACTATGAGGCGGACCTGTTCGTATGACTGTCCTTGCAAGTTCTGGCAATTTCCCTTAACTTGCAAGAATAGTCAGGTTTAGAGCTAGCCACAGCTCCTCTTGTACTAACGCTGTGCCTTAAGTTTTCCTGCACCCTGTTCATGCCTTTGTAAGAAGTTTCTTTCCTGAACCTGCCTGAAATTATTCTAATGTGAATTTATCATCCGTTTTCTTCTGAAACCCTGACTGATATACCTACTAACATCATATAAAGCATGGGTGAATATATCATAATGAACTCAATTTCCTTCTTGTTATTGTTACTTGAAATTATTTATTATTTTAAATTATGTTGCAGAGAATCTCTTGCTAATGGCTCCCTCCCCTTCTGTTTCTCTTCTCACCCTAATATTTAAAAATATTACCCTAATACTTTTAGCTAAGGTTCTGAAAATTGGAAATGCAGCTTAAAGTTTTCTGAAATCTTTGCAAGTGTCTTAGTACAAATTATAAAAATGTTTTGTAAAAGGACTACACAAATGCATACTATTCTGTAAATATGACAATTTCTCTACACCTTCACCAGAATTGAATATTCTTATTTTAAAATAATTTTGCCGATTCTATGGTTTTAAGATTCATCATTTATTCATCATTCTCTTAATTACTAATAAGCTCATCTCTTGTCCCACATTTGTTAATCATATATATTTTCCTCATATGTAAATTTTCTCTGAGTGTCTTTGTCCATTTACTGATCTAGGTTTTTGTGTTCTTTTATATTGATCAATGTGAGCCATTTATAAAAAAATAATGCTTCATTAGTATTTGCTGCAACTATTATCTCAAGTCCGACTTTGGCTTTTGTACATCTCTGTGCTAGAATTTTAAAAATTAAATCTTAAGTCATTGGATCTGTTGATCTTCTCCTTTGTGTCTTACTCAATTGCTCTAAGCTTAGAAAGTTCTTCCTCCTCTGGAGATTGAATTCTTATTCGCTTCTTTTTTTTCTCTAGTTTTTCTAAGATTTGATGTTTTTTATATTTAATTCTTTAACCCATCTGGAATTGATTTCTCTGCATGATGTGAAGTAAGGGCCTAAAAATTGATTTTTTTCCCTCCCAAATTGCTACCCAGAAGTCCCAGCACCATTTGTTAAATAATTCTTCCTTTTCTCATTGATGTCTCCTTTATCATATATTAAATTCTCATACATACTGGAATATATTTCTGGGCTATTTTGTTCCATTGATCTGCCTGTCTCTTCCTGTGCTAGCATCACACTAGCCAAAAGGGACTTATTTAGATATGTTTGGCTAAGAAGATATGCAAGAAAGAGGCAGCCTGAGCAATTGAGGCCAACTATAAAATTTTGATGTAACAATAAGAAAGCTATATTCTTTATGTTTTTCTCTTTGTTCTATTTTCTTTTAGGGGAATATCTCAATAAAAAAGAAAGTGCAAATATTAGTCAATGGGGTACTAGAAACTAAAAATGGATAGAAAATTATTTTAAAAAATTAAAAATTTTTCATTTACCTTTTTAAAATGATCCTAAGACTCTTGGCCCAAGTAAGTTCCTGGTATCTTTCATGGTCCATGAATTTGTATGAACTTTAAATACATGATCTCATTTTATCCTCAGATAATTTCTTTGTGGGGCACATATTGTTATCCCTATTTGTCACATCTTCAGAATATCTCGGGCCTCTGTAACCGAACCAGGATTCAAAATAGACCCCCAATAACAAAGACAGAAAGCAATATTTCTCTGGCTTCTTTCTCTATTGCAATGTATCAACCACAGCACTCTTCACATCCTTTACAAATAAGCCAGTGGAACCCCTAGCGAGTATGGTGTGGTCTGTAATTAGTCTTCTCATCACAAGATGACATCTAACAATTTACCTCCTGTCCTGCTCCAACAATCTGTGATGATGTTCTACCAAGACACCATCAAAAATGCTGAAACTTGCCAATATCCAGCCCAAGTCTGCTGACGCCTGATGTTGAGGCAAATGGAGCCAGGGCTGGGGAAGTGGAGATGAAGGGCCTGCAGGGGAAAGGGGATAACGAGACTTCATCGAAAAATGGATTGCATCCCTCAGGATACCCAAGGAGTAAAGACAGATTATAGGTTCTGAGGTAGCAAAATTAGAAAGACAATTATGGAGTTGTATAACTATAACCATAGGATGTTGATTAACAGTTCCCGTGAACCTGGAGGAAGTCACCAGGGGCCAGGCGACCAGCTCCCTTTATATCTCTGTTCTACTTAATATTTTCCTCGACGACTTGCATGAAGACAAAGAAGGTGCATTTATCATGTCTGAAATTAACATTGGAAGCATAATGAGTACAGTGGTGACACTCTAGGAGCCCAAATCAGTCTCAGTAGATTGAGCAGTGGACCTATATACCTAACTTGGAATATTGTAGGCTACTCAAATACTAAATCAAAGCAGCAGTCCAGGGATATGTTTGAGAAAAGGTAGGTGCTGCTTGAATGTGACTTCCACATGGCCACTCAAATCCTAGTTCTCTCACTTTCCAGTTTGCTTCTTTTCTCCATCACATTCTGCAGTCACACAAATTAGTTTCTTGAGAGAAGTCTTTCCTTACTTGGTGTGGTAGGCAGAATTCTAAGATGATTCCCATAGATCTTCCTCCCATGTATAATTCCCTCCCCTGTTAATTATGATGAGATATCACACTATGCGAGGTTATGAGACAAAAGGGATTTTGCAGATAATTAAGGTTACTAATCAGATGACTGAGCTAGGGAGATGGTTCAGGTGGGCCTAACATAATCACAGGAGCCCTTTAAGAGCTGAGAGTTTTCTCTGGCTGGTGGTATACAAGGAAATCAGAGAAATTCAAAGTGTGAGAAGGACTTGATGCAATGTGGCTGGTTTGGAGATAAAGGAGCCATGTGAGAAGGAATGTGGGCAGCCTCTAGGAGCAGAGAGTGGCCCCTGGCAGCAAAGAAATGGGGACCTCAGTCCTACAACCCCAAGGAACTGAGTTCTTCCAATAATCTAGATGAGCTTAGATGTGGATTCTTCTCCAGACCCTCTGGATGAGAGCTCAGCCCAGTTGGCACCAGGATTTCAACCTTGTGATATCCTGAGCAGAGAACCCAGCTACGCACACACAGATTTCTGGACCACGGAACTGTGAGTTAATAAATGGGGATTGTCTTAACTTGCTAAGTTTTTGGTACTCTGTTATAGAAGGCATAGAAAATGCACACACTTGGTTGACGTGCTTTGATATCATGGTAGTAGTAATAATCATAATTTATTGCGAACTTTCTATGTATTGAGTACAGGATTTCTCTCAATTAATCCTCATCTCCACTATATGACCTAGGTTATAAATTGTTCAAAGTGACCTACTATGTAAAGCCAGGATTTGAATACTTTCATTGAGTTATAAGATGACCCTACTCCCCACATTTTCGTGCATCGGTTCATCAACATCCCCTGGTCTATAATCACTTTGCGGAGTTTTCGAGTCTGAATGTCATATTCCACCTGTCATCGTGGGAGTCTCCCTTTTACTAAGGAACACCACAGCGCTTTAGCATGTCCCCCTTTAGCTCCAGCTTCCCTGTATTTCCTGCTCAAGGCTTCTCTGGCTACTCAAAACCTGGGGTTTCTCTACTTCTTCCCCATTTCCTTGGCACAAGTCATTAACACGATTTATTTTGCATTTAGTGCCAATGAGCATTATAGCGATCTCCCTGTTTTATTTCTTGTATTTCTACCCTCAGGAGAATATAAGCGCTATGAAGAAAGAAACTTTGTTTTGGCCACTGCTAGTTCCCAAGCATCTAGAATAGTTGCTAATTCAGTGAAGACGCCCCGTATATTTTTGTTGAAAGAATGAATAAACAAATGCGCTTAGACACTTGGCACTGCTCATTCAGATTATGTTGATCTGATCCATTTTAGATCGAATTCTTTGAGTTCTGCATGACCTTCTACTTTGTAGTATGTCTGAGCTTCGTGGAGGTCATGCAGAAGGTGAAATGTTTGATGTTTCCTTTTAACTCATGGCTCTTAGTGATCTAAGTATGCAAGGGAGATACCATTTGCTGATTAACTGCTTTGTTCTTGGCCTTTGTTAGGTATTTTACATACATGTATTATTCCATTTACCCTTTATGCTACTGTATGAGGTAGATGTTATAGCTCCCATTTAATCAATGAAGACTTTGAAGATCAGAGAAGCCAGCCCAAGGTTACATGGCTAGTAGAGGCCATGACTGCCATTTGGATATCTCAGATCCAAAGCTCGTCTCTCTCCACTATAGCATGACCACTGGAATGTAAGCTCCATGAAAATGGCTCTTGGTTATTATTTCTTCCTATATTTTTAGTGCTTAGCACATATTTGAATATCAGTACATATCTGTTGAGTAAATAAGTGAATCAAAGAACAAATGAACGAACCATGCCGTTTCTCCAGTTCTGCCTCAGAGGGAAAGACCCTCATCCTTCATTTAAGGAACTTTGATTTAGATTCTCCCGTACATGTCTCAGTGTGCTTTCTACTTTTGTCTTGGTTTCATAAGGGTATTATTAGCGTATCGGAATTGGAAGTGTTCTTAGAAGGTGGTTTTTCAGCCTCCCGCCAATGTGGAAATCCTTTTTATAGCATCCTGGACAGATGGTTGGCCAGTCTCTGCGTGAACACCTCCAGTGACGGAAGATGGACGAGAACAGGAGGCGGCCTGTTTCATATTGAGGGCGGTTCTGATGATTAGAAACATTTTCAATTGATTGAACTGGATTCTGCTGTGTCAGTAAGGCTTCTTCATGTTGCAAGAAGCAGCACAACTAAAGTTGTGTTTAAAAATAATGAGAACTGATCAACTCAGTAATTGAGAAGTTCAGTGTTAGGGTGAGTTTCAGGTACAGAGATTCATAGAGTCATTAAGGTTCTGTCCCATTTCTTAGGAATTCTCTAACCCCGACATCCTCCAGATGTCAGGTGTGTTTCCTTTGTAATAATTAAAATGGCAAGAGCAGTTCTAGGGCCTCCTAGCCTCATACCACCATTATATAGAGGAAGAGAGAAAGAGCTTTATTAGAGCCAATAGAGCAAAAGTCATAATCTGACTTGACAGGATTAAAACTTAATAATTCATGGGGCCAGAATGATGAAATTAGAGCCAATAGAGCAAAAGTCATAATCTGACTTGACAGGATTAAAACTTAATAATTCATGGGGCCAGAATGATGAAATAATGGTGACTGACTGAGCCCAAGTCAAGGGCCCCAAGGCCATTACGATGTGGGAGGGGACTACAATGATCACTGCTGGCTGCCCTGCAATCCTTCCACCCTTCCAACAGAAACCAGATTTTATTCATATGTCTACTCATCAACCACACGGTCCATGTCACTCAGGGGGAGTCACTCTAGCCCTGAGTAAATTCCATGCCTAACTCCTCATTAGCCTAATACAGTCAGAGCATGGAACCCCGCTGGTGACTATTCTTGGTCTGGAGTTGGGTCATAACCTAAGTCGAACCAATCAGATAGAGAGGAAAGATTATATTCTATGCTTGGAAAAGAGGTTTTCCTCTGTCCTTGATGCAGATGAATAGGAAAGTATATAGTCCTGATTGCCACGGATAGCTGTTTGTGACAAAAGTGGCAGTCAGACTTAGAATGAAGCTATTCCTACTGGCAGCAGAGTTGGATGGAAAGTACCCAGTCATCAATGATATTGTTGAGCTGCTAGTAGTTCCATGCCCGGACCTCTCTCCACTCACAGCTCCCAATGCCCAGCTATGTGAGATGAGACTATCCCATTGTTTTATCCTTTTTGAGTTGAAACTTCTGTTCCTTAAAGTCAAAATTATCCTAACACAGGTAGCATGGACGTTGGAGAGGCTATCGACAGGCAGGTGCAACCTCATGGGCTTCTGCTGTCATCTGTCCATTGGTTCAATTTGTACCACTCAGGAGTTGAAGAACAGGTGTCCTCCGACGTGGTGCAGTGCTTTAAGTCAGCTAACACGCCTATGTCCGAATTCTATCCTTCAGGCTATTATTTGTAGGCCATTTGATAATTCTCCACATGACATGGCAACCAGACCCTTCGACATATTGGTAATTCTCCTCTGCAAATACGACAAAGCTTACAGAATTGAACCACATTCCAAATGTGGTCTGGTCTCCTCAGGGACAATGAGAATGTTATGTTCCAGATATATGATTCAGCTTCATGTTATGGAAGCAAAATGAGTAAGTGTGATGGTAATAGGTTCAAGTCCAGGATCTGCCCACCACAAGCAAATCTTTTAATCGTACTAAACCTCAGCTTTTTTCCCAATTAAATGTTTACTTCAAAGTCTTACTATGCAAATCGGATGAAGTAATGGATGTAAAAGTTCTTTGTAAACTGTAAAACTATGCGAATGTAAGAAATGATGATTAATGCATCTTAAGATGGTGTCAGCTTCCTTCGACAGTTGTATCGCACGGTTTAATTATACCCTGCCTTGTTTCAGAAAGAATTTCGGGCATTTTACAAGAGAACGTAAAAAAAGACAAGACAGCATAAATTAGAAACAAATTTTTTTAAAAAAGAAAAATAACAGTGCAGCCAGGAAACAGACACTCAGTAAACATTTTTTCAATGAATACTGGAGCTGATCAAAAATTTTCTTGGGCTTTCAAGAAGCCAATGTGATTACAGAAATTGTGTCTGTTACACAGTTCTCAATTCTCATGAAATAAAAATAAATGTAAGCTATCTGTGGTAGCTTTTCTAGACTTCCTAGCTGAGGAGGCACATTATCATCACATTTACATTAACATCTCAAAACTCACACCTACGTTAGTTACATTACCATATTATGGATCTTATACCTGAGATGTGGCTCTACAGCCCCAGACTCACCCTATGAAACTCCTCCCTAGGCGCCTCCAGGAATAGCTTCCAGGCTATCTCCACAGGTCAAAGGGCCATTGATGCTGTTTCCATCTCGAGGGTCTCCATTCTCAGCCTCGAGGCCTTCAGTGCCTGGTGGTCCAGAGGGAAGAAGGTGTTCTCTTCCCACCCAGATGCTTTCTGCATCCTCACTTGCCGCCTCGGATCTGCCTCTTCTAGTTAGATTGGCGATTGAACTGTCACCTCTTTTCAGGGAAACTCTACCCTATTCAGAGAGATGTGATTTTACTTTCTGGCCCCAAGAGGATGATTATTTTATTTCGACATGATAAATGTCCACCACAGTGCGGTTCCCCAGGGCAGAGCTATTTGGCCTTAAGCACTGCTCTCCGATATTCAGGCTGAGCTCTGCTTCTCCAGGCTGGTTTGCATGGTTGGTCCCTTCAGTCTGAGGAAAAGACCAGACCTGCTCTTCCAAAAATCATGTTCGTTGAACGAAAGAATGAATACATGACACACACGGTTTAAAGAGACCCTTTTGAGTAGCACTGGTATGGTCAAAGTGCTTACATGTACTAGAATGGACGTGATAATTACTGAATGATTTTATATAGGTTTCGCTTAATTCTCAAAGAAATGCCGGAACAAATGTACACATAAGGAAACAGAATTAGAATAGATAGCGACCCTTCCGGTTTGACAGAACTAGCGGGCAGCCGTCTGAAGGTCAGGATTCAGAGTTGCCTAATTGTAAAACCTATCACTTAACCTGGAACTACATGACTCAAAGAATAGAAGAATTCAACAAACATCCATTGAACTCATACTATGTGCTAAGCCTTGTATTAAGCCCTTCAGCTCTATTACTTACCTTTCATTAATGAATTGATTAATTTTTCCAATAAAATCTTTATCCTCTATTTCAGAGTAGAGCTTCCTACCTGGATTCCTCCTTTCGGGATATTTCTTGAGACTTGTTACCAAAGCAACAGATGCCCCATGAATGCAGATTTATTAAGCAGAGGAAGAATAGTACCTCCTCCCCCACTCTATGGGGCACCACTCACCACTCATTTTATGTATTATTCCACATTTAATTAGTCTAGAGAATTCCCTCCAGAGTCTCGTGAAACTGATGCTGGCCTTGGGATTTATCATGGTTTGTTTCATCTTGGGTGGTTGTGTCATCTGCCCTTAGAAACTTCTGTCTCTGGTTTCCTTACCAGCTAAAGCAATAACATCGGACACTGTCTCAGCGGTGTTCACTGTGGCCCTCGCTGGAGTCTGGTTCTGATATGCTCACCATTGAGGTGCTATCTTAGTTTCCCAGGGCCAGGGAGTGAGTCAGAGAGAGAGAGAGAGAGTTGATGGGTCCCTGAAGCCTGGACAGTATATGCATGAGGATGTGATATTAGCAGTGTGCAGCAGAGAGCACGTAAAACTTCACGTTAGCTGGAAATGATTGCAAATCAGCCCTCATCTGTATTCATCAACTGTAAAAGCAAGCGAGTTTGAGAGGCTGCAGGGTGCAGCACACTCTGGACAAGGGAGGAAAAGCCTGGCTTCTTGTCTTGACTGTGCCGCTAACTTGTGTGCCTAAGTGAACTTGGGCACACGATTTGCTGACTGAGTCTCAGCATCTCTCTCCATAAGGCATGTTCATTAGTAACTGCCTGTCTATAGAACAGTTGTTTCTAGGGGTCAGACAGGCCCCTTTCTTGAACCCCAGATCCACAACTTACTACTTATTTGGCACTGGGCATTTTACTTATACCGCTGAGCTCCGGTTTCCTCATCTGAACAATAGGAATAAGGCTAATCAACTGTACAAGCTAGTACCTAACTCAAAGGGCCATTGTAGAGATTAAATGAAGAAGAGCGTGCAAAGTATTTAACATGGAGGTGGCACAGAGTAAACGCTGAAACAATGTTGGTAGTTCTTGTCAGTGTTACTCTCTCACAGGCTTGCTGAACACAGCAAAGGAGACGTCATGCATATTCCCATTCGATCCAACCCCATGAAGTAATCGTCTTTATATATGGACAATAAAAACAACATTATGGATTTAAAGCATCATTAATATTGAGCTGTACTCAGCCCCATACTAAGATAATAGAAACATCTATCTTTAGACTAATAGGATTAAAGAGATGATCTGACTCTTTCCTCTTGTTTTGTAGGTGAGAATACTGAAGCACAATGAAATAGAATTCATTGCCAGTATCTAGACCTAATTAGGGACAGATTGGGACTGGAGGCCAGATCGTGTGACTCAGAATATGGTTGTACTTCCATCTGTTGCATTTTATACAGGAGAAAGCCAAGGCCACAGAGAGCGAATGGACTGCCTGTGGTCACATAGATTAAGTAGCTATAGATCTAGGACTCATATTTACAAAGCTCACATTTACGGCATGTTTCGTATATTCCAAGCACCGTTCTCAGCGCTTTGCATGTTTTGAACTATTTAATCCTCCCTACTGCCTTAGGAATAACTGTTAGGACTCCCGTGAGGAGGCACAGAGAGGTCAAGTAAGTTGCTCAAGGGTGCACAGAAGGTGCCTTCATTAGAACACAGACCATCTGGCTTCAAAGTCTGCACGCTTTCCCACTCTACTGTTCTGAGTCTCTCAACCTGACCCTGATATTTCTTTCCCCCCTCGGGTACCACTAAGTTTGAGCTAACCACCTATGGACCACACAAGTATCAGTCCAAGTGTTGCTGTATCTGAAGGATGGGTGCATGGTGGCCTCCTGGACTACAGATCTACATTTCACTGGGATGAAGATGGCCTTGCCCTCCACCTCCGCATTCTGGGAAAACTGCTGTTGGCCTAGCTCTGGCATCACGGCAGCAATAAACACACAGTCTCACTGGATGGTGCGGGCCCAGGGTTCAGTGTCAATCCTATATGAAGCGACAACTGGAAATGGGGGCCCACCTGCCAAACAGATTGTCCAGCTCTCTATGAAGCATTTGTAAGCAGAGCTGCCTCCTTTGTGCTGATGGAGCATTCTTGGACCATTCAGGGGCAGTGGAGGCGCCCTTGTAGGAAACTCTGGGCCCCTTGGTAATCTGGGCATAAGGGAAGCCTGACAAATTAATTATACTATTAAAAGACATGTGACTTGGTTTTATTCTGCAACTAGTTACATGGAATAATAGCAGCGACATTTAATGAGAATTTACAATGATCTCAGTATAGTATCAAGGAATTAATATAATTTAACTCATTTAATCTCTGCCACCAGAAGACGCAGGCTGTATTATCCATATTTGACACACAAGGCCATTGAGCCCCAAGAAGGGAGATCACTTGGCCATGGTCACAAAACCTGTAGTGGCCAAACCAGTATTCAGAATCAAGATTTCCGATAGCAAAGGCTACCCTTTCCCACTGTGAACCACAGCCATGCTTGAAATACAGAGGGGGAACTAGCGTAGTAAACACACTAGATTCAAGGTGTGGGTGTGTTTTTGTGGGTTCTCTGGTAGGGAATGAACACAACGATCAGTGTGTTGTACTTTTAAGAGAGAAGGTTTCGTGGAAGAAGCTGATGTCCAGGGGAAGGAACAGCCCTACTGAGCGTATGTGCTCACCAGGTGGATGTGGCCACGTTAATTTTCTTTCCAGCCTGAAGAGCGGCCCAGCTGGAACACTGCGCGCAGCACGAGAGCCTTTTTCTGAAAACCGAATCTCGTAACTGAGCCAGTCTTTGTCCTGGGGAAAGTAATTGCCACAAAATGAGAGGCAGGAAGGGTCCTTTTCTAACAGCAAGGGCTATTCCAGAGAACGCTGTGCCAAGAAGCAATGCAATTAGCAAATCCTGATACCAGTGGCTGCTTCTTTCCTGGGCAACGTCTGTCTCGGAGCCAACATCTGCCAGCTTACCTTGCCCAGCCAGGATGGAGGCTGTGCCAGCCCTGCTGCCCACATGCTCTATGCCAAATGCACTTGGCATGGTCATACTGTCCCCCTGAGGGCTGTGTGGCATGGCCACCTTTGGGAACGGACAGCCCAATGGCCCCAGGTGGCCCCACAATCAATGCTGATGTTGCCAACAGAACCCTTTGCTTGTAAATACTGACTATAGCCCAGAAGACAAGATAAGCACAATAAATAAAGTTGAAGTGGACACTGAGCATATTAGAATGTCTTTGCTGCAAGGCGCCTGCAAAATTTGTTTGTTCGACAGAACTAATAATGTTAGCTACCACCGACTGAGTGGGCACTCCGTGCCGGTGCCTCTTCTCTGTGCTTTGTGTACATTATCTCAATTGATCCTTAAACGACACAGGCAGGAAGGTGAACTTACACACTCCATTTTACAGATTGGGACAGTGAGACTCAGAGAAGCTAAGTAACTGGACCGGCACCCCAATACTTGTAAGTGGCAGAGCCCAAGCAGAATTAGAATTAGTCCCAACCCTGAAAACTCTCATTCCACGCTGCCTTCCCTCCAATTCTACCCTTAGTAAAGTGAATCCTGAAGCACCTACTGCAGGGAGTTGATCCCTTTCAGAGGAACACACAGATACACACCTGCCCATTGCATGTATTTTTGTGACTACACATGCACATGCATGATTGGTAACATCATGGTTTTCTAGGGGGATGAATCGAGATTGTTAAGTCTGGTCAAAGAAGTGATTCTCAGGTAAAGTAAATTTTGGAATTTTAAAGAAGAATTTGTTTATCCTTTTATTCTGAGCCTTAATCTTACCTTTAAAGCCACTGGGCAAAATGACAGAATACCTGAGGTCCCTTCCACCTCCCAACTGCTGATTCCTCAGAAAACCTGCACCACAGGCATGCGGAGAGGAAGTGAACACAACCACCCCCGGTGCATGGAGATGATGTATCGATGTTGGGTCTACTACTCTCTATCCTTCTCCTCCCAAACGGCCTCTTTCTCCTTTTCCACCTGTTCAAATCCTCTCGAACGGCATAATCCCAACTCCATCCGCTGCCCAAGGCCTTCCTTTTATGAGCCTTGAAACCATGTGAACCCACCAGCGTATCTGTGTCTCATCTATGCTGTCTCGTAGCAAGACAAGGTTGAGTATCTTGTTAGGCCCGCGTGGACTGGCCAGCAAGTATGAGCAAAGCAGGTACCTAGGGGCGGCCATAGTTAGGGTGAAGAAGGAAGAGCATGGCAGTGAAGGAACTGCAGGCAGGGACCTGGGGAGTAGAGAGAGGAGCAGGTGTTTTAGAGGTGCTGCATGTGAGGCTGTGGGGAGAAAGACACAAATCTAAAAAAGAGTATTAGGAATTCTTGGAGTCAGCTATATTCCTACTCTTTGGCATCTTGAAGTAAGACTGCTGGGAGAGATTCGATTGCCACTAATTTCTTCTTGGCAATTAGATGCTTTCTTGGGATGTGAATGTGCAGGGACTGGGCCCCGAGGAGCAGTGGATATACATGGTCTACAGCAGTGTTAGCTGACGTCACACGTGACTGTGTATGGCGATTTCCCACCAGGCTAAACCGTGCGCCCACCCCTTGCTTGAGATGTGCCCCACTCCTTGCTGTTCGCTTCATGTCTTGCTTTTGTTCTTACTTTTCCTCCTGCCTGGAATTCCCTTTCTTCCCACTCTCCGGAAGCCATCTTTCTTGACTTGTCTCGAGCATCGCCTTTTTGAAGCTTCCTCAGATGGTATAGCCAAGTAGAACTATCTACTCACTGCTGCCTGCACTGTAGCCAGGAGAGGTATGTGGACAATGCTGTAGACTTTCACTCCCACCGGTGTGTTTATAGATCTGTCTCCTCTACAGCACGGTGAGTGACTGGAGGGCGGAGACCACATAGGACTCCTTGTTAATTCCCTGCACTCAGTAAATGTTTGTTGAATTAGCAAAGGGGAGAACTTTCAGTGCACCTAGTCCAGAGTTTTGCATATGATTAATAATTAATATCTCACATTGATTTAGTGTTTACTACTTAACAGAGAGTATGCCAATGCTTTTAACGGGTTATCAAATTTAGTCTATTCGAAACTCTATACGTAACTTTGTAAGGTAAATTCTATTATTATCACTATTTTGCTTTTGAGAAGAACCAGGCTTAAGAGGGAATAAGTAACAAGTTCAAGTCTCCACTGCTAGTAAGTGGCTGAGCCAAGAATTAAAACTAAACTGAGCTGATATATCTGACCTCAGCATTATATCCTATCAGGAAGGAAGAAAGTGAAGGAGGGAACAAATTCTACATAACATGCGAACAGGGCCCAAATGTTACCAAGGTGTACTAATGAAGTAACATATCTAAATTTTAAACAAGGACACTTTCCCTTATAAATCTTGATAATTATCGATTATATATCCTATGATTATTATACATAGCTGATTATTACCCTTTTTTCAGGTAAGACCTGGAGATGCTCTAGATGCATGGAAGTAATAAAATTATAATTTGGAACATTCCTGCTCCCTCTCTGCAGATCCTAGGCCATATTCACTTGAATTCCTTCAGTAAGAAAAACTGAGCCAAAGGGGACACCCTTTTTGGAAAAAGTCAAACGTCACTGAGATCCGAGTCCTGAGGGATACAGTGGGCTGTGAGGCACGGGGAAAAACTCCACTGTCCGCGTAAAGCAAAGGAATGTACTATTATGGGAAAAGAATGGTTTTCAAAGCCATAACGTCTTCAGTTCCCATCTCTCACCTGACACGTAGGAAATGTGTGACATTGGGAAAGTCA
>NW_011888797.1:8451561-8461317 GCF_000151845.1 Pteropus vampyrus | reverse complement strand
CATAAACTGCTGGCTCTCTGCTTAGGACCTGGGTTGCAGCCCAGCTTGCTCTAATCCAGGCCAGTTGGAATTATATGGCTTCCGCCTAAATGATTCCAAGTACCGTCTCTTCCTGAGATTTCAGCTTGGGGGCCCCGCTCACCAGATGTGACCCCTGGGATAGTGATGTTGGCCCTGATCAAACTTGCCCTGAACCCTGAAAGTGCTATAGCTTTCCCTGAGATGGAATTATTCTCTGTTTCCTGAATTCAATGCTCTTTCCTACTTTGAGGTTTTTGCTCTTTCTGTGCTCTCATGTAGTAATTTGTCTCTGCTCACCTGGCTAACTCCTATTTAGTCAACCTACTTCAGGCTTTGCCTCAAATGTCACTAAATCGAGGAAGAAAGACCTAACTTTCTACCTCCCATCACCCCAGGTTTGGTTGAGATGCTCCTCCTTCCGTGACCCCTGCTTTCTACTGGAACTCTTACCGACCCATAGCCTTGCTTTCTCTCCCCACAAACTTTGAGCTTCTTGAGAGGCTGGAATATTTCTACCTTGTTTATTGGTGCATCCTACATATATGAAAGTTTCTCAAAAATATGTGTTGCATAAGTGGGTTTAGGCTAAACTTCCAGTTGCTAAATAAAAGCCCCGAATGGCCCTCTGTAATTCTGAACTCGTCGAGGAGCTGAGGTACAGGAGGAAAGAAAACCAAGAAAGAGGAGGTGGAAGGGAAAGAGAAAGGAAGAGGAACCTGGAATGAAGGGGGCTCCCGGGAGAGAACTGTGCGGGCCTGGAATGTGGGAAGCAGATTCACAGCTCTGAAATGAGAAACAGAGCGGCAGCAAGAGCGATCGAGACAGGACATCAGAAGACGGCCAATTCCAGAGCGACGGGACAAATGAGGCATTTGGTAGAGCTGCCTCTACACCAGGGCAGATATGAGAGGCTGTGAGTTTTATCCAAGAGGGTGACGTCTCCTTACGATGGACCATAACACTTCTGATCCGGCAGGATGCAGGGACAGAGCTGTGTTTGCCTTTAGTGCACGGCCTCCCCCTTCTTGGGGTGTGTTTCATCCAGCAAACGTTGCTTAGTCGTGGCGGCTGGGATCAGAGGAAAATAAAAGCATGGTCCCGACTTTATACCGGAATAGACGAGCATAAAAATAATCGATATTTAAAAGTAATCCGCTGTTACAAAAAAAAAAAAAAATGAGACAAGAGGGTGTCTCAGTCTGGTGTACCGTAGATTGGGTGGTTTACAAACAACAGGAAGTTATTTCTCATAGTTCTGGAGGCCGGAGGTCTGAGATCAGGGGGCCTGCATGGTTGAGGGAGGCTCTTTTGGGCTGTAGACTTCTCAGTTTATCCTCACATGGTGGAAGAGGCAAAGAAGCTCTCTTGGGCCCTATTTGTGAAGTTATTAATCTCATTCATGAGAGCTCGCCCTCATGATCCACTCACTCACCTCCCAAAGGCCCCACCTCCTAACACCATCGCATTGGGCATTAGATTTCACCATTTGAATTTGGGGGGCCACAAACATTCAGACAAAGCAAGGGGACGTTTCTGCGAGAACATGAAAATAAACAGGGAATTCATTGACGATTTGAAGGAAAGACAGTTCAGATAGGGTGAATAAGTGCACGAAGACACAGCATTGTGAAAGGCCATGGTGTTCGCAGGTTCCATGGAAAAGTCCCACTTGCCTGGAGCAGAGGATGTGGCGGGGAGGGGGGGGGCAGGGGGCAGGTGCAGAGCACCTCACTGGGCCCTGGTGTTCAGACTGTGAAAGGCCTGGGGTCTCATGCTAAGAAGATGGGTGCCTCTGGGTGACTCGGGCAGGGGTGAGCAAACTCCAACCCATGGGCCAAAGTGGGCAGGCTGCCTGTCTTTGTAAATACAGTTTTACCAAACACAGCCATGGCCATTCATTCACTCGTGTCTACAAGGGTAGAGCTGAGCAGTTTCAGCAGAGACTGTCTGACCTGCAAAATGTAAAAGAGTTGCTATCTAGCCCTTTATAGAAAGAGTTTGCAGTCCCTTGCCCTAAGTCAAGGAGTGACATGGTCAGACTGACATTTTCAAGAGCTTACTCTAGCATATGTGTGAGGCTCCACATAAGCCCTCATTTGGAAAAACAGAAGATGGTATTTCTAGAAGACTTGAAAACCCCAGCCTGTTTGATAAAACTCCAAATCCCTGTGCCACAGGCAGCATTATTATGACTTCTTCACCCCACAATCCCCAACCTGAGATCATGTTTATATGCCAGTCTCTTAAGTCAGATCAAATTCCTTTAGGGCGAGGAATTTTAGCATTTTAATATTTTGTCTTTGTACCTCCGATGTCTGTCCCAATGCCTGCCATTGCTGTCTTAATTACTGAATTTAAATGAATTGTTGAATTACTGCCTGACCAACACGGAAAACCACTTTCATCCCATTCGTCCCCTCTGAGTGTCCCCCTGGCTGAGTGCCTATCTGCAGGTGGAAATCAGAGAGGGGACATCTGGTCCTTTGTCCCGCCTGGAGCCCTAGGAAGGATTCTGGTTTAAGAAGCCTTTTGGACTGGCGTGTCTGTACCCCTTTTGTTTTCAGGTACCTTGAGAAGATCTGTTTTGAGGTCTTTTCCGAGCCGTGTTCCCAGGGAGGCATCCCCTTGGCTGAGGTCCTGGAGAGAAGAAAGCCAGGGGAGGATTGGGTTCTCTCCTTGCCATTTGGAGTCCTGTGTGAGGCTAACAGGCATTGCAGAGGAAGATCAAGGACCAAGGAAAACAACCCAGCAAGTGATAACTACAAAGCTGGCCTAATCTTAATGAAATCTGCAACATATATTTATATAAATCATAATGACTCTTGCTTGCTTTCTGTGTAATTTGCTAGGATGGGTTTGGAATGACACAGCCAATTGTTTTGCCACTGCCTTTCCCCTGTTTTGAAGCACTCCTTAGCAGCCCACGCCATGCTAACAATGACATCCAGCTGGTCCAGTGGGACCTCAAGCCCATTGAAAATGCATTACGTTGAACTCCTTATCCTTCCAGAAAAGCCAGAAATTACCTTCTAACCTGAATCTGAGAGGATGTGGTGGAGAGAAATGTGGGTGTGATGACTATTCCTGGGGTCCCATTAGCAATAATTTTCCTCCATCCCATAACAATTCTCCAAACTGATGTCCTCAGGGATTCTAGGGTTCCCGGAATCGAGTTCTTTAGCATTCACTGCTGTCATTATGACTCAGCTTGCCAATCTGGGCACGGAGAAGCCAGATACAGCAAGCAGGTCACGGCAAAGCATGGAAGCAGGTTGCTGATGCTACAGCTCACATCCTCCCTCTGATTCAGTCCTCCCTTGGCACCCCACACCTGTCATGCCCCTCCCATGCCCAATTGCAGCCCTCCTTTCCTGTCTCTTTAATTCAGTAGTTTTCTAAATGTGTTCTAAGGATGACCTGCATCAAAACCAGCTGAGGTTTATGTTTAAAAATGCTCCAAGGCTCTTAGTATGAAGCCTAGGAATGTGATTTCTTAACAGACTCTCTGGATGATTCTTATGTTCATTCAAGTTTGAGGACCACTGAGCTTAACATAGATATCGAAAGAACATTGTTCTTTCATTGTAGCTTGGATTGGTCCTGTTTTCCACTTGTCCAGGGCCTAAGATTCCTTCCTACGATTCTCCCATTCCTTTTTCATCCATGACTGCACTTACTTAGGCCATTCCTGATTCTTTTACCTTATTCTTTTATCTCTGGAGTCTTATAAGTGTAGTTTTGTCTAGCTGAGCCAGTCTTACCCCATCTCTCTGCATAGCCAGCTCCATCTCATTTTTTCAGGTCTCAGTTCAAAGGTCACCTCCTTAGAGGGGCCTTTTCTGATCATCATATTTAAAATACTTCCCGCAGCTTGGTATCTATCAACTTCATTCTGCTTCTTCACAGCATGTAGCACAATCTGTACTTATGCCGTCATTCATTTATTTGTGTTTATTGTGTTAAACCCATTGGGAATTTAAGCTTTATGAGGCCAGGAGCCTTGTTTGTGGCAATCCCTACTGGATCCCCAGAAACCCAGCCCAGTGCTTGACACGCTGTAGGCGCTCAATAAAAAGTTGCTAAAAGAATGGATGAATGAACATTACCGCATTTAAGGAAGACGGCAGATATCAAGAAGAATCAAGTCACACTTGCCATTCTGAGCAAATGGTGTGAGGCTGCCGGATGGCAGGGCAGAGGCAGAGGAACAATGCCTCGCTCTGGCCGTCAGGGCTCTCCACCGTGTGACCCTAACCTGTCTTCTGGCCCCTTCTCTCATTAGTCCCCCATGAGAATGCTGTACTCTGCCTGGCACCCCCTATTCCCGAATCACACCCTCAATTTTCTTGCCTCTAAGACTTTTCTTAAACTGTTCCCTCGCCTAAGAATTCCGACCTTCCCACTGTGGTGTCCTCATTCCATTCTTTTGAAAGTGCCGTGTCTAAGACTCAATCAATAAACACAGAAATATTTAGTGAGCGACTCGTAGGTGCCTGGCACTGGGGCTCAAGGGCTGGAAAAGCTGTCAGTACCTCTTTGATAACTTCGGGAAGCCTCTTCCCCCCAGGGGACTCAGTTGGCTCATCTGCTGCTGCCCAAGGGGTTTGGATAGTCTCCACAGGTTGTGCCAGCTCTGAAAGTCCTCTGATGCTCACAGTGGCCCCCAGGCCAGCGGAGAGAAGGAAGACATGGGGCGGACTATTTGCATCTTCTGAAATGCTGCCGCCTGCGCAGAAAAACTCCACTCTGTCTTTGATCCATTCTTGTTTTTTCTCGCTTCAGTGTCTCCCAGACAGCAGGGCAACTTTTAACATTGGGCAGGAATCGATGTGGCCAATTTCCGAAAAACAAACAAACAGCCCCAGTGTCATGTTGAGGGTGATAATAGATTAGCAGCACCTTCAGCTCAGAGTTCCCCTGAGCACATGTAGGAAAAGAGCTTCCAACAGCTCCTTGAACCTGCAGGCAACCTGGGAGCCCAGTCCTCTCTCTACAGCAGCGGTCTCCAAACTTTCTGGCACCAGGGACCGGTGCTCCTACGAGAATCTAATGCCTGATGACCTGAGGTGGAGCTGAGGCGGTGATGCTGGCACTGGGGAGCGGCTGCAGATACAGATGAAGCTTCGTTTGCCTCCTGCTGTGCAGCCCAGTTCCTAAAAGGCCTCAGACATGTACTGGTCCATGGCCCAGGGGTTGGGGACCCCTGTTCTGCAGGAAGAAGTTTGTCTGAATATGAAGCTGCGAAGAGAATTGTGGTTACAAATATACTATTCGACTAGCATTCCACCCACCCTAGCCAAGGCCCTCCTACTAGAACAAAAGGTATTCGATTGAACTTTAATTGTCCTTAATATCCACATGCTTTCAAGATATATCTGAGTTGAGTGAGGAGAGGCCTTTAAGCACCCCCACAGCCCCCAACTAAAAAATCCAGAAAACAATGGCATATAAGGGTGTTGGGGACAGACAGTACTCCATTTGGATCCTGAGGCCTTTTTTAATTGGCTACAGGATATTGATCACATTGGTTAATGTCTTAGTTTTCTCTTCTATCAAAGAAGACATTGGAAGAATCATTAGATAACATGTGTGAAGTGCCCGGCAACATGCTGGGCTACTGCAGGCGATCGATTCATTATGTTTCTTTTCCCTTTGTCTATAATTCAGATCACTGCTTTGAGCCTATATGGTCATTTTGAATATATAATTTTATTTCCATGCCCATCCCTTCAACTCTAGATTTTTCAATCCAGGTGTTTGGTGGAAGGTATAAAGCTCTGTTCCCTCCCACAGGCCAAGTTCATCCACTCAGCCTTCTGATTTGCACTCCTCACGTTGTATATCTGGCGTGGTGCTCATACAAGTCAATGAGGATTGTTGAGCTGTATCCCGGCTTCCCTCCCAGGATGGAGAGTTATTTAAGGACCCGCGGATAGCATTTGTTTCTGTAACTCTACCACCGAGCAAAGCGCCTGGTACATAATAAGTGTTCTAATTTCCTGTGGCCAAGAGATTAGAAACAACACCTTAGATAAAGGGGAGACACAGTGATGGCAGAAAATTCAACAGCTGATGGCTTGACGGAGAGGCCGAGAGAGACACATAGCTCTCTTTGTTACAGAAATCCAATATATAACAACAGAACTTCATAGGAAACAAATGACTTTTTATTCTCTACACACTCGTTCATTCAACCACTATTTATTGAACATCAATTTTGCATGAGATGCTATGAGGTAGAGCTAGAAATGAACTTCGAATCCAGCCTTCTTCAACCCGACCCAGTTCAGTTTGGAAAGGATGGAGGAGGTGGCCCTTAAATGGAGTCACTATAAAATCAAAGACAAGCCCTTTGCTTTCAAGAAGCTCAAAGTCTGGCTGGAGAGAGAAGATTAAAAAGCAAGGCGTAATTATATATTTAAGATATTAACTGTGTTATCTGTCATGTTAGTGCAAATATTTTGTCAGTGTGAGATTTGCTTTTTATTTTGTTTATGTGGATTCTGACACGGAGAAACTTTTAATTTGTATGTAGTCAAATCCATCCATCATTTTCTTTCAGCCTCTTGGGGTATATGTGTGTGTGTATGTGAAGGCTCTGATTGCTTCCGTGTTGGTGGGTGTTTTTTTTTTTTTCTAAGTGGCAATTTTTATTTCTATTTAGTAAGACTATATTGAATGAGTAATAAGAAAAACCTTACATTTTTTTCCCATTTTGCAAAAGAAATCATTTTTAAATCAAGTAAATGACATAGGACTTAAATAAGGAGTCTCAATATATCCAGAAAGAGTGAAACTGTATTCTGAACATTCCATTAAGAAAGCAAGGAAGCATGGATTATTCCTTTTAAAAATTATTTCCATGATAAATGTTTAACTACTATGCTGTATACATAACACTAATATAAAATACTATTGAATATCAACTGCAAATGAAAATAAAAAATTATTCCCATGAAAAATGTCATACTAAAAAAATAAACCTTAACCTCAGCTGTATTGAACATTAATCTAAGGCCTTTCCTTACCATTTTAATAAAAAAATACGATTGCAAAAATGAGTAATGTGTGAGGAGTGAGGAGTATTCCTGTCAGGGCTGTCCCATCAGAGGGATGACTGGAAAGGAAAAGAGGGAAATTAACTTCTGAATCGGATTTAACGTAGATCGATAGAGATCATTAGAATATAACTCATTTAACCAGTGTAACAACTGTGCAGATCAGTGTTTTTTATTCCTATTTTGAATATAAGGAAGCGAAGACTCAGAGATATCAAACTATTTCCTCTAAGATGTGTGACTGCTATACATCTGAAATCTAAACCTACAAATTTATATCTAACGTAACCGAAGACCCTCCAAAAAGTTGCCTACATAGAGCCTGAGACAACTCTGACCCCACAAAGCTGCCAGGAAATGTTTTCCCTTCTTAGGAAGCATAACAAAGTGTTAAAATGAAATGGAGACCAGGCTTGAAAATCCCCCAAGCAGACAATACCATTTAAGCCATGTAAACAAAACTAAGTCTCGCTTATTTCATGAACATGAGTGATGCTTAACTTAGGTTATTTCTTGCAAATACCTCTTATGATGATAGAAGAAACTTAAGTCATTTTCTGCAAATGGTATAAGATAATCACTTTAAACCAGTCCTCTGCCAGCTGGAGGCCCCCACTGTAATAACCAATCACAGTAAAGTTTACTTCCTTCTTTTAAGTTATAAGCCATCCTGTAACGCATGCCTCTGCGTTTCATACCAGTCTGGGGTTTGAAAACGTCTAGTTTATGAACTGTTCCTCTGTGCATAACTCTAAGAGTTATTCTTATACTGATCTGGTTTTAACTTTTACTGTTTCTGGATTTTTGACGAGACACACAGATTGTGACTATTGTCAATTAATTTTAAGCAGGGCACCCCAAGGTCTGGGTGCCCACCTCAGAGATGCCCCACCTCTTTGCCACATGGGGAAAAAGCCTGTATCATTTGCAACCTCCTGTTGAATGCTCCTCGATTGGAAAGCATGCTCACTTACCTGTTTGTTTCAACATTAGAAAGCAAGGTCCGACGCCAGAGAAACTCAGATAAAAGGTGGTCAGGAATGGATTTTCCCATAAGGAACGGCTTGTCTCTGGATGGGGTGAGTTTCCCCCTTCCTCCAGCAGCTGCGTGAGTGACAGCAGCTCGGGGACTGCCACTCACACTGTGGATGATCCCCTCCTTCACAAGGCACCTGGGTAAAGATGGTTCATTGAACGTATACATGATTACTTCTGCTCCCTCCATCACCACATTCAGTTCACAGTAGGGTTGTTGTTTAAAAGCTTAAATCTAGAAGGACAAAGAGAGTAGAAAAAGAGCACTTTTTGGGAGCTGAGAGTCAGATGGACTCAAGATAATGGAAGTAGTGGTGGCAGCAATTGCAGTGCCTCAGAATGGCTCAGAATTTGGGCTGGGTCCTGTCAAATACGATGGGGGCGAGTGTGGAGCTGCACGTAGAGGACTGAATGAAGGTCTATGGAAGACGGAGTCGACCCTCCCCATCCCCCACCCTGGCTGAGGACTGGTATGTCTACTCTGCAGATGATGAAAGAGAATGAGGTGGACAGCCTGTGGCCCAGGGACCGTGAGGCTCGGCAGAGGGTGGGGGTCATCAGGAAGCCTGGCGCCTGAGTGAGAATCGCGTCATGAGCTCCAGTCCCATTCTGTCTTTGGGGACCCGGAACATGGGAAGCAAGACTATGCTATACCTCAGAGTGGGAGATTCAGTGATTCTTCTCAGCGATCTGGGTAGCCCCAAAAGAAACATTTAAAGACACTGTCAAAAGAAAAATTATTTGATATGAATATTTTACTGAGCGAGAAAGAAACTGTGAAGGGAGATTTCAAACCCAAAACTTGTACAAAGCTCAGAGGCATGTGACGTTACAGGATGGTTTATAGCATGGAAGGAAAAAAGTCGTGTAACCTTTACAGTGATTGGTTATTACAATGGGGGTTTCTACCTGGCAAGAGATTGGTTAAAAGTGATTATCTTGTACCATTTTAGGAAGATGGCTTACGTTTCTTTCATACTTATCAGAAGTATTTACAAGAAATAACCTAGATTAAGTTTTGCTCATTTTCATGAAATAAGCTAGATTTCATTTCGCTTATGTGGTTTAAATGATTTTGTCTGATTGTGGGATTTTCAAGCCCTGTCCCTATTTTATTTTATTTTAATAATTCTGACTATAGAGGGTCTCCAAACCAGGTGGTCAAGTGGATTAATTCTTCATAAAACTCCCCAGTAAATAAACCTTGCCTCACCCACAAAGGGCTTCCAATTAAATTTCTGATACCTCATTCTCTTTACATGAATAGAGAGCCAAATGTCACCACACATTTGAAAAAAGTCTCCAAAGGCAGAGACATAAAAGAGAAACAAATGAGAAAAAGAAGGAAATGAAATGAGACTGTAACTTGGAGAAAACAGAGACTCTTTCAAAAGAAGATAAATAAGAAAATTAAACGCTCAGGCAGATAAGAAAACATATTGAATCCATGTAATGAAAGCAAGATGTTATAAAAAGGTATATTCAGAGAAGCAAAATTAACTCTTGAAAGTTAAAAATATGACAGTAGAAATGAAAGACTATCAGGCATAGAAGACTGATATGAGTAAATATCTCAGAATAAAAATGAAAAAGATAGAAATAGAGATGAATAAAAGTTCTAGGAAATACAGAATAGAGAAGG
>NW_011888797.1:8449310-8451511 GCF_000151845.1 Pteropus vampyrus | reverse complement strand
CCCGGTGTAATTTGTTGTGTAATTGAAATAAGATAATGTTTGTAAAGAGCCTAGCAGAGTGCCTGGCACATAGTAAACATGAGATAGTGCTCTGACAAATATGAGTTTAAAATCATGAGCCTGATTTCCAAGTGCCCATATGAATGTATGTTCATGAAGTACAGGCCATCCTAATAGGAGGTCCAAAAAAGATCTGGACAAGACTGTATCATGTAAGATCTGCAAAGGATTCTTTTAAAGGGGAGTTTTCATTCCAGTGCATTAATCCAGGTAGTTTGTAAAATCAGTGAACATCTTACTTTAGACATGCCTCATACATCTCTGTACCCTCCAAGGTGCTTTGTACACAAAAATGAGGTGCTTTGTACCTCAACAAATAGAATCAATTGATTTTTAATTTGAGAACTTGGATGAAACTCATGGTGCTGAGGAAGTAAATACTATAGGTTACTCCCTCCACATTTGCTGGTCACCTCCTTCAAGTATTTTTTCTTCTGTGCTGCAGAGACTAGAAAACTAAAAATAACATTTCCTAGACTCCCTTGCAGCTAAGATTTTGGATATGATTTTGGTTTTGCATTCAGACACACTTGGCAAGACTTGAATCAGACCTAAGTTAGGCAGGAAGGTTACAATATAGGAGGCCTTGTCTTGCAACCTCAATATGACCCTGGAACAAGAGTCCCTGCAGCGCCTCCTGGCCCTCCAGCATCCTTCTTGTGATAGAGGTGATAGTTCCTCTGGTGGCCAATTCTACTGTGTTATCTAGAAATCGATCTTGGAAGCCAATTCTCCAGCCTGCTCCTCTAGCTCCTCCAATAATTCCCTGTATTAAATCTCTTAAAAATTGTTAAAGGAACCCTGTCATCTGCAACTAAACCCTGACAGATACGACACTTGATACCTGAAATAATTATAGGCATGAGACTCCTAAGGATGGAATTCTGAGATTTGTTATGTGACCTGGCTGGGTTGAAGGTGGAGAATAGAAAACCAGTAACCTATAGTACATAGCGTAAAACGATACTTAAATGATCATGTGTGGACATCTGGAATGAAGCATTTATCGAAAGCAGAGCTTCAGCCAACGAAGTGGCGGCTGCTTTTGTTCTGCTGATACCAACTACCTGGCATCTGTCCAAGGTACAGTGAACTAAAATAATAGTGAAAGGAACAGTAGGTCCCTGCCTTCTGTCTCACCTTCTCCCTACAGGGCAACTTATTTGCACATTGGCATTATTCTCCCTTTAACAGTATTTGACATTTACCTGCAATTGGTGGAGGCTGCATGAGGATGTCACGTCATTCTTCCAAATGGAATTAACAGTTGCGGATAGGTGAACATGTATGTCTTTATACATACAAGCGAATGGAAATGATTCCCTGAAATGACTAAAATTCATTTTAGGGGGAACAAAACCGGTTTTACGGCTTTTATGGATACGGCATACTAGTACATTTCGGTTTTTCTCTACAAACTGTCCAACCCAGACTTTGAGAAATGCCCATCTATGGAAGGCACGGGAGGGTGCCTGTTCTCTCCAAGTCACACCCTCACCCTCCACGTGTCTCATTTGGGGGATCTGGACTGGTCCTGTTGGCGACATCCATGAAGAGCCCCCAGAAGTCCTTCTTCACCATTTGAAATTGTACTGAGGTTTCCTCTTCCTGGCGCCAGATAATATTGTCTACATAAGAACAAATTCAATCTATGCCGTGTGGTCACTGCCGGGCACTCCCAAAGTTGATGTGTTTGACTATGCAGTAGAGATAAAGTTTCTCCAAGGACGATCTCTCAGCATATTTGGCAAATTTAATTTCATAGTCTTACTTATACTTTTTTTTTTCCTCCTGAATTACTTATTAAAATAAAAAATGCTGTAACTGTTTTTCTTTTGATAACACTCAGGCAGTCACTGCCTGGTCTTCCCTTGGGTCCTCAACAAAGCAGTTTTATCCCTCCACCTTCTGGCCACAGATTACTCACAGATCAGATCAGATGGAGCCTTCTGCAGCCCCTCCTGTCTTGAATGGAGAAGAGGAAAGAGAAACTGGGCTGCTGAATATGTAAATCCTCCCTGGCAGAGGGCCTTTGTTGTCTGTTCTTGATGAAGGGCTGAACTCTAACCCCAGAGTCCAAAAACCTCAGAAGGAGGCTCTACTAGGGGTTCATGGGGGAGAATATTGAAGGTTAAAGAAGA